>NW_024350921.1:1496402-1554078 GCF_902729225.1 Pteropus medius | reverse complement strand
GAAGGAAGGAAGCACTTCTCTGGAACCCAAGACATCAGTTATATAAATTACATATCTGAACCAAAAAGGAACACTGGAAATGTCCCCCTCCCGCCCCCTAAAGAGCAAAGTCAAGGATCAGCATTTAGGTATCTGGGGAACTGGGATGGGGCACGGGTTGAACCAGAAAAGATGCTGTTAGTGATGAAAGTTGGCGGGTGACAGGAGTGCTGCGCAGGAAGGAGCCTTGGCACAGGCCCAGACTCTCTATGCAGAGAGGAGGAGCCAGCTTCAGCGAAATGACGCCCTCTGAAGCAGCTTGTGCCCTCGCACAGAGCCGCAGTCAGGGCGAGGTGAGGGCAGGGTACCTGTCTGATGGAAGATGACCCCGCTGACTTGGGGCCCTGTCGTGAACAAGCCACATGTACAAATAAGTCTTCTGCTCTGCGATGGAGCAAGTTAGTATTTACTTCAAAGTGGATGTGGAATCACTTTTCATAGCATCACCATCACTGCAGGTGTAAACTTTCTTCCCACCACTGTTTCCTGGGGGCTGAGGAGCCTGGGATTGGGGCTGTCACAGGATTCTCTTCCCAGCTCTGCTTCTGCTGGCTAGTGGCCTTGGACAAGTTACCAAACCTCAGTTACTCAGTGGTGAAACAGACAACATCGTAGTGTCTCGTTCCTGGGCCTATTGTGAAGATGCCAGGAGAGAATGGCCGCCCCATGACATCAGCTTGCTGGACGGATGGTGGCTGTGCTGCTGCATAGAGCAGATCCTGTGTACTGGGCACTGTGCTGGACACTAATCTGTGGGTGTGGATGACCCTCAAGGTGGGGTGTGGAACCATGTGAATGCGCTTCTGGATGAAGTGACTGAATAATAGTCCGAATTTAGGTAACGGGGAGTGAAGGGGCATCTGCTTACCATCCATTTGCTCTCTTCCAGCATTGTTACCTCTAGGACATACCGAAAATATGCCACCAGCTTGGAAAAGGACAGCAGCTTCCTTCCTTTCTCCCAATCCCTCCACCCCCACTCCCCTGCCACACACACACACACACACACACACACACACACACCCTGGAATACAGGACTCAGAATGATTGTCCTTTTCCCACAGAGTGGAGCCGATGTTAGAAAAACCAGTGACATTTTGTTGTCACTGAGGCTCCTTAAGGGAGTAGACTTCATTTCTAGACTCTCTCCAGTCTCTATTTTGATGCTCACTTTCAGTGGCAAGTTTACTTACAGCAGTAGCGCCGTGAACTTCCTGCTCTTAGCCTCCAGCTTCCCCTCTGGAACTGGACCTTCTCACAGCTACATGCATTTTTCTCCATAGCAGGCATAAAACGGAATAAGAACGAGGGCAGGGAGGGGAGATTGTCAGCATCTTCACCAATAATTGCTGCAACCATGTAGAGTTCTCTAATAGTTCAGAAGGAAAAGGGGCTGGCAAGGTGTCACTGTAGCATTGTAGGACAAACTGGGGAGGCAGGGACTGGAGACAAGTAGCCCTGGAGATATGAGACTAGACGTCCACCCAACACTTTCAAACAAACAGTGACAGAAAAAGCCTTTCAACTGTGTGTGAATGCTAATTACTTCATACACAAACACAACTGTTATCAACATTGTCCTTTCTCAAAACTGCCACAGGGTGAACTTGTAAGATGATTATCTGAAAACTTAAAGCAACTGACACCACATTCTATAAAGCCACTCCAAAAAGTTAGAGAAATGCGAAAGTCTATGGTGAGTTTTGTTGTTCTTTAACTGGCTTGATTCTGAAAATTGTTCAAATCATTGCTCAAATTTTAGGGGACACAGATATATTATTTTCCAAAGGATATATTAGACCTGCATTCACCATGACCTCTAGAGAATTCTATGACTTCATTTGAAATAAGATAAGCATATCATGTTTTCCAGAACGGCAATTACAAATCAACTTTCTAACAGAGGATTTATTATTGTGGGACTACTGATATTCTCACAATGTTGTGAAAACTTTGCCCTGCTTGTGTTAAGAGACCCATGATAGTGTCCCATCTCAGTTGGATCTTCTTGATGGAGGAGTTTACTATTACAGAGAATAGAGACATAAATTAAGTGATATTGTGTCCATTCATTGTATATGTTGAATGAGTTTTGCCATCCCTTTGCTCTAGACAGAACCGCTCTGGGGAAGACAAAAGGATTGTTCTTTTGTCCCTTTCCACAAACTGTCAGACCCTGTTACTGAAAATTAAGGTCAATAAAATTCTTATTCAGAGATAATTAGCCAACAGCTTTGTGGCCAGGGAGTAATGAACTGAAGTGCAAGTTCAAAGTCTGGCTCCTGAAGATGCGAAGGGCCAGGCCCTGATTTTGCCCAGAGATTATGACCTTTCTTTGAGCCTATAGCTTGGCAGACAAAAATGCAACTTTCTTACCTGCCGCGATTTTAAAAGTCTTGTAGTTGAAACTAAATAAATTATTTCAACCCCTCTCTCACAGTTAAAAAAAAAATCAAAAGTATATCATTAGTAATAAACTATGACTTTATTAGAACATTTCACATAACAGGATTAGATAAGAATGTGTCAATAATTGGCGAAAGTTTGCCGTTCATTAATTAACACCTTTGTATGAGTACAAACTTGTTATCCTCACGTATTATAGGTGAAAGATTACTATTAAAATAAGCCATGATATTTATGAATATTGTTTTTTGAATTCTTATGACTTTAATAGGTTGAGTCAAAGCCATTTTTAAAAATCCCATTAAAAAATATATCTGGGTGAAAGATGATGGTATTTTAATAGTAAATGCCTATAACAATCTTTTTGGAAGAAATTAGATAAGAGAATTTTGTTTTTTATATAAAATCCCACAAATTTTAAATTTGCTTTCATTTTTCTCACCTGTCTTTGTAGAAACAAAGCATTAATGTTAATGTAGTTATAATATATCATTTAGCCTGTTTTTTACCGGAAAGATCAGTCAGAAGAAAAATTGGTAAGTCAATGCAGTGTGTAAGACTTCAGTGTTAAGTTTGCCAAAAGTACACAGTTTATGTTAAAAGGTAAACAAAAACATAAATATGATTTTTCTGATAGTTGCCTCTAATCCAATTTTCATTCAAAAAAAGAGTCAAATTCCATATTCATATTTTCATCCCTTCTAAAAAAATACATTTCTTCATTACAAATGTATTAGAAGAAACAAAGAATTTTTTATTTGAAGTGATTGGGCCAGGATTAATTGCAGGGGAGAAATGACTTGCTCCTTTGGTCTTTTTCTAGTTAGACATGACAAAGTAGAGTGTTGCTCAGTGAGAGGTGAAATTTGACATTAGCTTTATCTCCAAAACAGGCAAATAGAGGGAATAATTATATAATAAGATTCAAGTTACTTGTTTACCTAAGTAGGTGATTCTAAATTTCAGTTTGTTATCTTGTTTGGGGGAAATCTGACAAAGTTCCTTGTGTTTGTATTTAAAATAATCATTAGAATCACAATGGTTTCACTCTCACTGAAAATCTAAATACTTGGCAAATATCCAAGAATACATTTAAACATTGAACTTTGTGGAATTTTTTTTTAAAAGGCAGTTTCATTATCAAGTGCTCATGATTTAATGCAAAGGTGCAAAATTCATGAATCTAGATCCTGGGATGCATAAATTACATATTTTAAGCAATCGATTTAAAAATAAATGTATATTTTAGAGAGAAATTACAAATAGTCTACATTCAATCTTTATAGGTCTTTAAGACACATTTCTCATTTAGTGAAAGTAATTTAAATCATTTATGGTTATGAATGCAGGCTGGTGTGAGAACGTAGCTTATAAATATATGCACATTCGTGCATTTGTAGGGAAACTCTCCATGTAGCTCAGATTACACTGAATTCATGCCCACTTAATAACGTTTCTAAACAATCTGGTAATTATGTATATGCATTTCTCATTCCATTTTATGCTATTCTTTTTTATTAATCAAATTAACGAGATAGACACTTGAGAAACTTCTGAGTCAGTTTTTAAAAGTAATTTTATTCTACTTTAAGAGGAATTTGCCATCATTGCAATATTAACTCTTTCAAAACTTTCTATTCTATATTTGACAACCCACATGCTTCATTCGTGGTAACCAAATACTCTGGAGTCTTCATGATTGCTTAGATTTCACAGTTGTATTCCTGTGTCAGCCCCATGTCAAGCCACACAGTCATAGTTTTTATTTGGAGAATTTAAAGCCATTTGGGTCACGTAAGATTGATAATTTGATTTATACTAGAAACATTTCCTTATATATTTAGTTTAGTAGGAATAACTAGCTAAAAGAACATTTAGAACTTATCTTCAGCATTTTGATAACTTTTTTTTTCTCATTTTATTCAAATTTTACCAATACCTTTGGTTTATGAGTTTACATTTGGGAAAATTTGTCACATCTATCTCTGTTAGTCCTGATAATAACCAAAATATTATGTTTTATAATATATACGCTGTATAACATCATGTACCACATTGTATATATAGATAAGAAATGTTATCTATAATAAATATATATTTTATGTCTATTCAATTATATAGTCACTTGTGCTCCAAAATAAAAGGTAAACCTTCAAGGCTAACCGGTGCATTATAAATTTTGTTACATTGTAACAAAATTCCATAATAGCATTGAAGAAATAGCCTAGGAAATATAGTTTGAAAGGACAGATTTAAGTATTCATGGCATCTAATTTAATCAACTTTTAAAACATACATAATCTAAAGTATTAACAGTTCTAAAATATTGTTGTTATTTTCACTAGTTAATATAAATGTTCAAAATTTAGTTTTAAAATAAATATGAATTATACCTTTGTTAAAGTTTTCATGAATTTACTAATTTCTGTCATATTCCAATAGATCTATTCTCTAATTTGTAAACATTAATGCAGCATTTGTACATAAAGAATGTTACAACTTTAAAAATAACTTGCAGAATTTTGTTACATGAAGATGCAAAAACATGTCATTTGAGAAAATAAAATGATAATGAAGATGCATGTGTTTGTATTAATATTAATTTATGTATTAATTATCAACTTCTTGTGGGCTGACTAGTTCATTCCTTTCATTGATGACTTGGCAATTTATTATGTAGCACTGAGATATTTCTTCATTGTTCAATGGTCATAGAAATTAATACAAGTTGAGAGTTTTTTGACCTAAATATTCCTCCAAAATCATTAGATTATCCTGCTATAACTTTAAATATTGGGGCAAAAGTATCTAAGATCTAAGCCACATCAGTAAATAAGTAGCTGATTTTGAAATCTAAAATATTAAATATACTCTAAGAAATACGTACTAAGAGTTTCTAATTTGGCCTGAGTTTGAAGTGTCCAAACTCAAGCCAGAGCTTGAATGGCAGCAAGAAATAAGTGTTAATATCCCTTCAGGCTTTGGGATGAGAATCATCATGCCTATGTTGCATACAGTATATATTTTACTTATATTTCTGTGTATGTGTGCCTATGTGTTTATATTCCAATATATGTGAGGTTTTTGCACCAAGATGTAATATCTTGTTTACGGCCCTGGGTAAATGTACTGCTAAAGTAATTTAGTGCTTCAGATTATCCTTAGAAATTCACCATTTTGAGTTTGAGAGGAAGGGAGAGGAGAGAACTTTTTTGGTGTTCAGTCTGTCTTCTCTGAGGATGAGGGAAAGAGAAGTTAGTTAAGCTTTTATTACTTCAGCTGTAGAAAATGTTAATAATATTCTCCCAGACTACTGTGAGAATCAAAATAGAAAAGATATGTTAGGGAGATTTTGTTCTATAAAATACTCTGAAAATGCCATAAATTAAAGCATAATAAGCACCTTGTATTAATGAGTATATCTAACCTTTTTTTAATCTCATTTGTATTTTCAGATTATACTATTTCTCAGAGTAGTATATTCCTTAAATTTACTTCCTCTGTATAAAATAGCTGCTCTAAAATTGCTTCTTCAAAATTATTTTTTTAATTTTAAGAGATCAAAAATCTTCAGGAAAAATCTGGAGTGAATATTTTATGGAATGTAAACAATCACCCATTAGATCTATTTTATTGGAAATAAATTCGCTATTCATGTTAAGTACAAAATGTCATTATAAAACATAAACATTTGAAATCAATCTAACAGAACCTGCAAGTAAATACTGACCTAAGTGAAAACCTTTGGTAGACCATACTCTTACTCTAATAATGTTTTCGCTTAGAAAATTTTGAAACCTTTATTAAAAAAAAAAAAAAAAAAAGGCTTTGTACTTCATTTGTGAGCATTTATTTTACATAGTTGAACTATATTTTTGACCCAGAGGAGAAGTGGTTAGCCTGATCATTAAATTAATTTACCAAGATAAAATGACACTTTACCATTTAAAACAAAATTTATCCCACGTTCAAAAATATATTTGTTATCAGTGATATTTTTTTAAATGTATGACTAAGTCTCAGAGAAATCCCCAAAGAAAAGTTCTAAGATTTGTTTGAGCAATGGCACAAGATGTGAAAAAGCATAATAATGTCTTGGGATGTCAAATCAAACAGAGATGGAGGAGGTACTTGACACTGCATGGGAGAAAGCCCCCTCTCCTTGTCTTAATATGGTATATCCATTTAGCCAAAGAAAGTTCTATAAAAGTCGAATCAGCCCTTGTCAAATGACAGTTGGTGACCACCTGTTGGACCAAACCATGGGTTCTGTGACATTTCAACATTCTCCCCCATCCCAGGGGGCTTACTTTTGCCAACTCTGGCAGTCCATGTGGTAATATACAATGAGACTTTCTGGTAAACACAATATTCTCCATTCTGTTATATATTCCATGGTGTTTCATTATTTCTTATGTATTGGTCTCTGGCGTACATGCTCTTTATCCACCTCTGATTGGATGTATGAATTATGATATGGTGCAAAGCACTGGTCATAATACTTTCTTTCTCATAGCCATACTTTATAGTTTCAAAGAGAATTAACTTACTTCAGAGTTATTAAGGGCATATTCAAGGTGGTGAATATGTCCCTCTTACCTTTGCAAATGAAAGTTATTGTCTGCTCTTTTCCATTACTCGAAGAGTGGCCTCAGATGGAGACTAAATGAACTAGAAACTGTAGGAATTACAAGGTTGACCTAACGAACAACAACTTCGTTTTGCGGTAAGTGGATCCCAAAAACGTATCTACTAAATGACTTAAAAACTTATCCACTTCCTTATGACTGTCCATTTGCTACTAAAGAATATTTTTTTAAATGATCATGTATATTGTTATAGGAAAATAATGTGTCCAAAAGAATGTAATTTCTATGAGAACATGCACATTAGAAGTCATTAAATACTTGTTGAATGAAGGCAAATGTGAGCTAAAATAATTCTGGGTGTGTTGTCCTGGATATAAGATTATGCATTCAAAAGGACAGGTGGAAAGTTCTAACCTAGCAGATAATGTGCTTAGTCAGACTGAACTCTTTTTCAAACTAAAGGTAATAATAACTAGAAATTTGAGCATGGTCTTTAGAGAAAATATTTAAGACAATTAAACTATCAATTATCCCAAAAAATAGTCGAAACAAATATTAGTATCATTAATAAATTAGTTTTGTTGTCAACATTTAGAATATTGAACTTAAGAAAAAATATTTCATAGTTTTGAAAACTACCTCTGAATTTTGAAATCTTCATCTGTATGTCTCTAGTCAAAAATCGACACAAAACAAAATTGTATCATGTACTTTATACTGATCGTTAAAATTCTTTTTTTTCTTTTACATAAATTTCTCTTTTGTTAATAACAAGTTTATTGATACTAAATCATGATACATAAAATTGTTTTATAAATGTGAGTAAATTAAATAAGAAATGAGTTAAGAAATATAATTTGGTAGAATGTTCTTGATATACACAATCAAGTAGGAATGTTTTACAGGCTTTAAGTAGATAGTGTCTATTAGAAACAAATAATATAATCACGTTGTTAGATAGATAGTCTTAAATTAGAGTGTAAAGATATGCAATGTAGGTCTTGGAATACATTTTTGATTTCCCTGAGAAAGTACAAAGGACAATTTACCCGAATTGCTTCCTTTTCATTTTTTGGCAAACCTAAATCAGGGTGTTGCTTTGGGGTAAGGAAATTTTTTTGGAATAAAACAATCTCACCAATTTGCAAGTTGTTCTGATATTTCCTTGCAAGCTCTGCCAATACCAGATTCAGTCCAAACCTCAGTAACTATATGGATAGCTAAGGATTCAAACATTATCCATGGGGGCCAATGAACAACTTCTTCATCTCTTGCCTATTATAGGCAAGACTAAGCTTTGAAGTTGCACATGTCTTTAGACGATATAAGGACTCCACTATCTGGCAAATAGTATTTAGAATGGTAAAGACTAAAAGCTGGTGTCTCTATTCTCCTACCCTTGGAGAAGATGTTAAAAATCTGAATTATTGGATGAGAACTCATCACCTCTGATTTGGCAGTGAAGATTACTGTTAGGTAGGAGTTAACAACAGACAGTTGAAATATACCAAAGTTTTATTAACTAAATAAGCGCTATAAAAAGTGACATGTGAGTCTCTAAGTTATGAGTAAATAACGATTTTGTTAAAGAGTTGAAGTTACTCGTTTTTGAGTATGTTCAAACACTAGGATTTGCTAAAAAAAAAAAAAAAAAAAGGTTTTTTTTAGCCTAAAGTTCTAAGAAAACCCTTAATACCAGATCCAAATATATTAGGATAAAGTAGTAAACTCAAAAAGAGAATACTGCAATATATGATGGAAAAAAATGCACCTTCTAAATCAAAGTTTTCATTCATTATCAATATTCAGTTGTAGATAAAAGATATTCTTTCTTGAAGGGATGACAGAAATTTTACAATTCAGCTACAATGCAAGACTTTTTGTGTCTAGCATGTGCTTTAAGCACATCATTCATCCATGGCTTTCCTACGCCATTGTTCTAGGACTTGACCACATGATGCTTTTCGAATGGCCAACATCTACAATGTTGAGATCTTCCCAATAGCAAATCAACCTTCATAATTAAAGTTGACAAGCTGACAAGAAAAATGAGTGTATACTTGTATATATATATGAATTTTTATGTCACATTGCCGTCTGTACACTTATTTGCTTTTTGTCAATAGCTGAAGGCTCATTTCTCTGCACCAGAAGCATGTTTTATCTCAAGGTCCTCTGACAGTTCCCCTTCGCCCTAGTGAGTCTGATGATTAATTTTGGATACTCTTCTTAATTAACACCCCAAAGGAGATCTAGATTATCTAGCCTATAGTCCATGAAAAACAAGTGAATCTGAAGAATAATGACCCAGGGAAACAGTCACGCTCCCTCCAAATGATGTTATAAGAAGATTGAGTCTCTCACAAGTCCAAATCATGCCAGGCAATGCCTAGGGTGGACATAGGCCTTTAATCAGGGTAAAATCAGAGATCTGCATTAGTCTAATTTAATTTTCTTTTTGACACGAAGAGGAGTGATAGATGCCCCTTGACAGATGAAACATGGCGCCTCAATGCAGTCATCATTGCCATTGGCCTCGATTAGTAATTGGTCTCATTTTGACCTCCAGGCAGATGAGTTGATGAATGACAGAAAAGAGTGAAGCAATTAAAATAGTAGGGTGAAGTAGGAAACTAGCTATTCGTATCCCAATCTGTGAAATCTAATCATAGAACCAAGAAACATGATGCCCATGGCAGCTTTCATAAGTATGTCTAAAGATATTAATCCTTTATATGTGAAGATTACAACTGAACTCTTCTGACAATATAGTTCCACAAAGAATATTTGAGTTCATATCTTTAAACAACATTTTCTGAGGAGCAATGTTAAAACTTGTTTGTTAAACCAACTGTTGCATCTGTCAGAGGTGACAGGACCTACAGTCCACTCTAATTTCTAGACCACATCAAGAATGTGTGAAAAAATAACATCATGAGTTTTCAAGAAAATTAGTAAATCAAACCAATCTAGACATCTGGCAAAAAAAAAAAAAAAATCTCAAATAAACTCAATGTCTTAACTATAGTTTTCACTGTATTGCATTCTAGACCACTTGACTTTGCATAGTGCAGTTAAGGAACGTTTTCAAAGCTGAGTCATCTAATTGTTACTATTGTGTTAGTTGTACTTAGCACTGAGCAGCTCCACATTTAGAAAAGCATATGCCATCCTATCTGTTCCTCTTCTAGGGGGAAAAAAAAATCTTCCTGTTGATACTATATATTCCATTTTTACCCTTACTAACAAAAATGCTGAAGTTGTTTCTTCCTCATCATTTGGATGTTTAAAACCTCTAACCTGTAAAAGTCTGTTAAGTAGTCTATTTTTAACACTTTGCCATGATTAAATGTAAAAGCATTTTATTGCATTTCTTAATCTAAAATAAGAATGAACAGCCACAATTTAAAATAACAGTAAGCATGTTACCATTTCAAGGCAGAAAGTCTTAAAAGAGGAAGGAAATTAATTACATATAAAGTTATTCTTCAATTTGAGATATAAACGTTTGCTTCCACAAAATTCATTCATTCATTCATTCACTCATTCATTCAGGCTGTCATTTAGGTAGCAAACATCTATTGAGTACCTTATATAAATCGAATGCCTATAAAGCACTATGTCTACAATTATGGTAGTTCCCAAAGTGGCTTCAAATCCCCTTTCCCTGCATGCACACCCCACTTGCAATTTGATCTTGCCACACTTCCAAAAAAAAGGGGAAGCCTATTTCTCCACCCCTTAAATCTGGAGTTGACTATGTGACTTACTTTGGCAATATGCTATTAGAAACATGAAGCAAACAGCCTTGAAAAGCATTTTTGCATAGAACTTGCAGCAATCTGGAAAAAAAAAAAGCAAAATGGGAGACATAAATTCTACCTCTTGATAACTATATTAAATACGTATGGATTAAAACACTCCAATTGAAAGGCAGGGATGGGAAGAATGGATAAAAAAAACTAGAAAGCATGATTAAATTACATATAATCTATATGCTTTAGAGTCAAACACACAAATAGTTTAAAAGAAAAATGCATGATAAATACAGTAATCCAAGACAATTTTAGTGCTATACTAAGGTAAAATAGAATTTATGAAAAAATCATTACTAGATACAAAGGAAATCTTATGACAGTGTGTTTAATCAGTCAAGAAGATATAACAATTATAAGACTGTTTCTACTTAACAATAGAGCACCAAAATACATGAAGCAAAAATTAACAGAATTGAAGACAGAATTACACAATTCATAAAGAGTTGGAAACTTCAATACCCAACTTTGAATAATAGAGAAAGCAACTAGACAGAAGACCAATTAGTTAGTGAAAGACTCAAATAACACTATAGAACAACTAGACCTTAAACACATGTAGAGGACACTCTCACACAGAAACAGAATATACATTCTTCTCAAGTATACATGAAACATTTTCCAGAATATAGCATATTTAGAGTCTATAAAACAAGCCTTAATACATGTAAAAGACTAAATCATACAAAATATGTCTCTGACCATAATGGAATAGAATTAGACATCAACGACAGAATGAAATTGAGAAATTCACAAATATGTAGAAATTAAACAACACACACCTAAATAACTGATTGATCAAAGAAGAAAACATAAGGGAAATTAGAAAATACTTTGGGATAAATAAAAACAAAACAAGCAAACAAACTATATATATATATATATACACACACACACACACACACACACACACACACATATATTTATATATAACAGAGAACATAGTTAAAGTAATTGCATATTGAAAAATTTACAGCTGTAAATGCTTATATTAAAAAAAATTAATAACCTAACCTTTCATCTTAAGACAGTGAAAAAAGAAGAACAAACTAAACCCAAGGTAAGCAGAAAGAAGAAAATAAAAAAGATTAGAGTGAAAACAAATGAAATAGAAAATAGAAAAACAATAGATACAATTGACAAAATCAAAAGTTGGTTCTTTGGAAAAATCAACAAAAATTGACAAAACTTTAGCTAGACTGAACAAGATAGAAAGAAAAAAGCTCAAATGGAAGAAAAGACATTATTAATTACTCTACAGACATTAAAATTATCATATAAAAGAAAGCCATAAATAATTGCATGCCAATAAATTAGATACTGTAGATGAAATAAACAAACTAGATGTTTGTGACTAAATGAAGGTACAAACTACTGGAATCGACTCAAGAAGAATTAGAAAATCTGAATTTACCTATAACAAGTAAAGATATTGAATTAGTAATCAAAAACCTCCCAACAAAGAAAAGCCCATAGCCAAATTGATTCAACAATTCGATTATAGCAAACATTTAAAGAGGAATTAAGAGCAATGTTTCACAAATTCTCCCCCAATGAAAAAAAATTCTTCCTAATATATTGGCTTCATTTTATGAAGCATATATAATAATCCTGATATCCAAACCAAACAAGGACATCAAAAGAAAAAAAAACTAAGACCAATATCCATTTTGAATATGGAATCAAAATTCATCATCGAAATACTAGCAAACTGAAAGAAGCAACATATACAGAGGACCATATATAATGACTAAGTGGAATTGGTTTAAGGTTGGTACAAAATTTTTAAAAATCAATCAAGGAAATATACCATACTAATAAAATAAAGGAAAAAAAAGCATGTAATCGTATCAATAGAAGTAGAAAAACCATTCGTCAAAATTCAACACCTTTTTGTGATACGAATATTCAACAACCTAGATATAGAATAGAACTTCTTTAACCTGATAAAGAGCATGTATGAAAATCCCATAGCAATATCAAACTCAGAGTTTAAATATTAAAAGACTTCTCACGAGATCAGAATTATAAGGATATCAGCTCTCATCACTTTTATTTAATATTTTACTGAAGGTTCTAGCCCTTCAGGGAAAGAAAAAAAAGGCATCCACTTGAAAAGATGGAAAAATGACTTTATTTGTAGATGACATAATTTGTATATACCAAATATTAAGGAATACACACACATACATACACAAGTTATAAAAACTAGTAATTGAATTTAACAAAGATTGAAAGATACAAGTTCAAGATATTAAAATAAATACATTTATATGTACTAGCAATGAACAATTGAAAAATGCTAAGGAAAAAATAAATTGCATTTATTATATTTGTCAGAGTTCTCCAGGAAAAAAACAAACAAACAGAACTAATAGTGTATGTGTATATATATATATATATATATATACACACACCATATGGTATTAGCTCACATGATTATAGAAGCTGAGAAATCTCATCTTCTACCTTCTGTAAACTTGAGACACATGAAGTTCAGTGACATAGTTTCAAAACCTGACAGCTGGAGAGTCCCCCCATGGTATAAGAGTCCGGTCTAAGTCTAAAGGCCTGAGAATCAGAAGCACCAAGTGCAGGAGAAGAGCAATATCTCACCAAAGTCATACAAAAAGTGAATCTTCCCTTCTTTCACCTTAGTGTTCTATTTAGGTCCTCGTAGGATTGAGTGATACCCTGCATACACTCCCCATCCCTGCTGCAGTGAGGAGTCTACCAATTCAAATGCTAATCTCTTATGGAAAAAACCCCTCACAAACACATCTAAAAATAATGTTTAACCATATATCTGGGCATCCTAGGATCCAGTCAAGGTGACATATAAAATTAACTATCACATTTACAATAGCATCAAAAAGACTAATATACCTAGGAAAGAATTACAAAATTTATAAATTGGATACTACAAAGCATTGGGGAAAGAAATTAAAGAAGATCTAAATAAATGGAAAAATTACCCTGTTTGTGGACTGAGAGACTTAATATTCTTAAGATAGCAATATTCTCTAAAATGATTTATAGACTTAGTAAAATCTCTATCAATATCTCAATTGGCCTTTTTCCCCCCCAAAATTGCAAGCTCATCCTAAAACTTATATAACATGTATGGGAGTCAGGATAGCCAAAATGATTATGAAAAAGAGTTAAGTTGGAGGACTCATACTTTGCACTTTCAAAACTTACTACAAATCTATAATAATCAAGACTGTGTGGTTCTCACGTAAGGATATCCTTATAGATTAGTAGACTAGCACTGAGTCTAGAAGTAAACCCTTATGTATAGCCAATTTATTTTTGATAAAGCAATCAAAACAACTCAAAGGGACCAAATAGATTTCTCAACAAATAGTGCTCAATACAACAGGATATCAATATGCAAAAGAAAAGAGGTGGATTTTATCTCACACCATATGCAAACATTAATTCAAAATGGTTAAAAATCTAAATCTAAATACTGCAAGTAGAAAAGTCTTACAGGACAACATGAAACAAGAGGATCACACCTACTATTTATTAAATACTCACTTTTTTGTGCACTGAATTAAACTACTAACTTAATTGTATATTGAATTTCATATATGCTGGTATATAGTTCTTATTTTTTTTCAAATGTTATTCAACTAAGATATTTATCCAGTATTACACAAATACCAGATTGACTTGATTACAATACATTTTAGTATATTCTGATTGAAGTCACCCCTCACTGTCCCTTTTGTTTTTTGATTGTTGGGCATTTACTCTTCTCTATTAATTTTTTTAATTAATTTATTTATTTTAATTAGTTTCAAGTATACAGTACATTGGTTAGATATTTATATAGTTCAGAAAATGATCCTCTCAATTGTTCCCTCCCTCCCTTGACCCTCCACCTAGCCAACATATTAATGCTAACTACATTCCCTATGCCTTGCTCCCCATCACTGTGACCATCCATCAGTTACTAATGTGTACTTCTTTAATTCTTCACCCTATTCTCCCAGCCCCACAACCCCACCTCCCTTCTGTCCATCACCAAATTGTCCACTATATTTGTGAGTCTGTTTTTGATTAGTTTGTTCTTTTTGTTCCTTAGATTCCGCATATAAGTGAAATCATATGGTATTTATCTTTCTCTTTCTGACTTAAATACCTTCTAGGTCCATCAAGGCAATATCTTTTTCCATCTCCTTCTTTTTAGTTTGTGTGTGTCTTTTCATCTGAAGTGAGTCTCTTGTAGCCAGTTTGTAGGGGTCTTGTTTTCTTATCCATTCATCTACTCTATCTTTTAGTCATGGTACTTAATTTTTTTTTCCATTTGAGATACTTATTGATAAGAATGTAGTTGTTACCATTCTTATTCCTGTTTTTGATACGTTTTTTTCTTCTTAAAGAAGTCCCTCCAACATTTCCTGTAATACTGGCTTGGTAATGATAAATTCCTTTAGCGTATTTTTGTCTAGGAAGCTGTTTATCTGTCCTTCAACTCTAAATGATAGCTTTGCTGGATAAAGTATTTTTGATTGTAGATTCTGGGTCTTCATCACATCAAATATTTTGTGCCAAGCCCTTCTGTCCTGCATAGTTTCTTTTGAGAAATCAGCTGCCTGTCTTATGCGTGCTCCCTTGTAGGTAACTATCTGCTTTTCTTTTGCTGCTTTTAATATTTTCTCTTTGTATTTAAGCTTTAGCATTTTAATTTGATGTGTCTTGGTGTGGGCCTCTTTGGATTCCTGGTTTGGGAGATTCTCTGAGCTTCCTCGGGTTGTATGTCTATTTCTTTTACCAGGTTAAGAAAGTTTTCCATCATTATTTCTTCAAATAGCTGTTCAACATTTTGTTTTCATTCCAGTACGCTGATGAGACAGACATTTTGATCTTTACTAGTATCTCATTGGCTCCTTAAATTATTTTTATAGTCTTGGCTTTTTTCTTGCCATTTTGATTGAGTGTCCTTGGCTTTCCTGTCCTCTAGATAGGCATTTGATCCTCTTCTTTATTCACTTTGTTTATTTCTTTGTTTATTCCATTTAATGTACTTCTTATCTCAAATAATATGTTGTTTATTTCAGACTGGTTCCCTTTTATAATTTCCATTTCCATTATTCTGTTTTTTATCTCTGTGTTGAAGTTCTCACTGGATTTATCTACACTTCCCATAAGTTCATTGAGCATCTTTATAACCAGTGTTTTGAACTCTGCATCTGTTAGATTGCTTGACTCCATTATTTCTGGATCTCTGTTCTGTTCTCTCATATGGTTTCCACTTCTTTGTCTTTCCATTTTGGCTGCCTTTTGTGTCTGTTTCTATGTACTAAGCAAAGCTCCTAAGTCTCCTGGTCTTATTAGTGTGGATTTGTGTAGGTGTCCAGTGGCACAATCCTGAGAGGGGTTCAGCTTCACGCCAAACTTAGTCCAAGCCTCTACCTCTCTGGGGCCACCTGTTAAGATTCAACAAGCAATCCACAGATGCTATGCTTATAGTTGCCTCAAAAGGCCACACCAGAAACCAAGGCCAGCTGCCTCCAGTGTGAGTCTAGGCGCTGCTCAGCAAGGAGCCCCTGACATGCTGAGGGTATATTTGGATGTGACTTGGGTGGGGCCCCAAGTTGGGGGAGGCAAAGTTTCAGGGAATCTTCTGGGCGGAGTGACCTCTGTTATCCAGTTTGATGGTGTCTGGGCCATGGCGGTGATGTGTCCACACACTGGGAGTGGGGAAGGCTCAACAAGGAACAATGGATGTCACCAGCACTTCTGTGCAGAGCAAGTCCCACCTTGGCCCTCACTCTGACAATGTGTCCCTGTAAGTCCCTGGTGGCCCCTGAGCACAGCTGAATGGGCACCATTGCTCAGAGTGAGCAGGTATGTCACCGCGAAAATCCGCTTGCAGATGTGGCCCCTTTAAGAGGCATCTGCTGCTGCTGCAGCCTCTGTCCCAGCTGCAGCTTCTACCCTCCTCAGCCTCCTGGGACCCAGCAGCCTTGCGTCCTCGCCCTGTCCTACCTTCTGCCGTTGCAGGGTGATTTCTTAGATTTCTCCCTAGTTGTATGACTTGTTCATCTAGATCCCAGGCAATTTTTCCTTGCTGTTTGCTCCTTTTTTCTGTCAAAACTTTGATTTGGTTGCCAGAGGGATGAACATAGCCTCTATCATCTTTGCCATTTTTTTTTTCCTGCTCTTCTCTATTAATTTTAATGATAATTCATACATACTGAAAACTCACTTGGATTGAAATTATCACATTAAATATGTATATTAATATTAGATTATTGATGATTTTATTATATTCTTTTCACATCCATTTTAACAACACAAAATGTATGAAGCCTCCTAATCCCATCTTTCATTAATTAAACCTCGTTCCATTAATTTCCTCATCCTTACTCTCCTTACTCTGGCAACACTGGTCATTTTGCTGTTCCTGATATTGTCAGATATGCCCCAGCCCTAAAAACTTTAACTGTATCCTGTCTGAATATCATCTTGGTTCATTCAAGTCTTTTCTCAAAACATCTTTCAAAGACTATCTTATTTAATAGTAAAAGCTGACCCACTTATCCTTTTTAAAATATAACAGTGTGGACACTGAAATGTTTCTTGAATATATAAATTTCTTCAAACTTCATTTTGTTTATTTGCTTTTCTCATAAAATATATTACTTGGAATGCTAGAGTTTTGAGTTACTGTCAATGGGTTTTTCCCAATTTCTTCATAGGAGTTTATTGCTAGTGTGGAAAAAGTTGTGTATTTTTTGTTGTTGTTGTATTTTTAGCTTATATCCAGCCACATATCCAAATTCTTATTACTTCTGACTTTAAATATATATATGTGTGTGTGTGTTCTGATTTTAAATAATATGTGTACATATCATAATATAAATAAATAGAGGCAGTTTATGCTTCTTTCTAATATTTTTCCAATTATTTTCTTGTTTAATGCATCTGCTATAAGGATTACGCCATGGACATGTTTGTGAATGATTGATTTTGTAAAACTTTTATGCATGTATACAGCTGTATATCTCTATGCTTACACTTTTACTTTCAACTATAAATGTCATTTGCTTTTGAATGTGTTTTATATACAGTATATAGCTGGATTTAGAAAAAATCTAATAATAATCAATATATTAATAATTGTGTTATTTAATTTCTTTTTGCTCACATACATATTGGTTCATTTAATCTGTCCAGTTTTCAAAGTGATATTTTGAAGCTCCTCAAAGTTATTATATTCATCAGTTTCTCCATATATTTCCACTATTTTTTCTTTGTTCATGAAACATATTTTTGTGGCATAACAGTGTGTGACTTTTCTATCTTCTTTCTTTTTTATTCAAATTGTAGGTCCCTGTAAAAAAAAGTCCTTTAATGTATTTCAATTCCAGGAGCAATTTTTTAGCACATAGATAATGTTGTATAAATATTTGCTGAATGGAAATTGGTAGAATAAGTGAATGAGTTTTCTACATGTATTTTTCCCTTTACTATTATTTAATGCTAGAGTAGCCAGATATGGATGAACGGTTCACAATTCGAGATGATATGAAGCAGGGGCCATGATATCTCCTTTTAATAATTTTAGAGCATTAACTTTAAATTCACCTTGTTTGATATTAATAGTACTATTCTGCATTTTTAAAATTTCATCTGCATCTCCCTATGCCTATACTTTTATTTTCAATCATAAATGTCATTTGCTTTTGAATATGTTTTATAATTAATATATAGCTGGAATTTTTTAAAAAATAAAAATTTGGCCCTTTTTGATTCCCCTCTCTCCATATCTTTTTCCTTATATTTACTTATTTGAACAAATTGTTGTTCTCTTGTTTGCTTTGAAATTTTATATACTTTTCAGCCTCATTTATTATCTTTCCTTTTCCAGCTCTCATAATTGACACGTTTTCTACTTGAATCCTAGATAAGGAGCTATTGGCCCTGAAAAGATACACTACTCTCCAATGAAGATGCATTGTCTCTCTCCATCTGAACGCTTCTCAGATGGAGAAATTTTAAAGAATAATTAAAGAATTTTAAAGAATAATTACTTTTAAAGAATAATTACTTCCTTGGAAATTACATATTTAGCTACTTTCATTTCCCCCGCCCCCCCCCCATCTCCTTGGTTTTGCACTTACTTTTTTTTTTCCATACTGTTATAATTTTCCTTAAAGGATATCTTGTGTATTTGAAACTTCTTACTGAACACTAATTTCCAAATTGCCTGAGATTGTTCTTATCCATTGGGGTATAATTATTGGGTAAGTCTCTATCTTGGTACTTTATCTGATTAGGGTGATCCGTAGTTTCATTTCTGAAGTATGTGATTCCTTGGTGGTATTTCTGCTATAGAATCACCACCATCTTCTGTTAACTTCCTCTCTGAGTAATATTAGCACGTGAGAAATCTCGGGAGCTCAACGGCGCTTCATCCTCTGGATATCCTACACCACTGCAGTGTAGTAGCCTTATTCATTGGCCACCCAAGTCTCCATAGCCACCAATTCTACCATCATGGTCAGCTGGGCAAATATTGCACCAACTGTATAAGGAGGTTGCTTGATAACCACAGCTGGGCTGCCATGTCTTCTGAATCTTAAGTGACTTTTTTGTAGAGGGAGGCTTTTGATGAGCACTAGCATTAGGCTCAGATATTCTCATACTTGCAGTCTGTTTCTAGATTTCTATCCACATATAAATATGTAAATCTCTTCATTGTCAACCCACTAATTTTGCTCATTCTAAACCTCTGATCATTCAGCCAAACTTTGTGAGTTAGTGTGGATCCATATTTCAACACCCTCATTACAGTATAACATAAACAATTTGAAGTTCTGCCCATAGGGAAGATTTCTATTCTGCACTGTTTTTCACATACGAATGGGATCCTAACACCCCTAAACCCTCTTCTTGGTAATATAAGTCACCTGTTACTCGGGTGAGATTTTTTTCCTCCTCAAATTGTCATAGGGAACTCCTGATGAATCCATAGGTATGCATTAGAAGAAGGTAGCAAGGAGTCAAGAGTGGGCCCAGTAGGAATATGATCCAACGGCTCATGTATTTTCTATGTGCTTTTACATCTGGCCCCAGACTTGCCCCCTGTATAACATTTTATCCACTTGATGACTCTGTGCTCCTGGACATGCCAGATCTCATGCCAACATGAATCATGATAACTTCGAGTTCTCTATGGACAGCAAGTTGGCATCGCTACCTGGAGTTCCGTGGTCATTTTCCACCAGGACATAGAAACAAACCAAGAACTATTTCTTAGAAGGAGGCCACTTACTCTTTACCTAAGTCTCCACACAGCACTCAGATCTGCAACACTGGCTTTGTAAACTCATGAAGTGGCAGACAAGAGAAATGAGGCTGCACAAGTTCGGTTTGAATAGATTTGGAGATTTCAGATGATTCTTTACACAAAATTTACTCTCTTCTGGCAACTTAGGTTAGGGGAGATTTGATTCACTTGCTGCTATAGGACCTTCACAGCTGAGGTGTTTCAGCACTTGCTGCTGTCAGACCAAAATGTAAAACCAGTGAATTGATTGAATGCTAAAGATCACTTTCTTAACAAAGACAGTTCCTCAATTTTCAAATACAGTTTACCATTAAACAATAACCACCTTCTCACTGAAATTTACATTTGAGCAGAATAAAGTTTAATTTGGGTTCATTTGCATACTGTGGGCTAATTTTAAATTCTTTCAGAAAAGGCCAATGAAATGTTCATGGAAGACACAAATAGAGATTGTTTTAATATTCTGAAAGAAAAGAGAATCAATTCACAGACATAACAATATTGTGCAATAATGTGTGTTAATCACCATTGGGAAGAGTGTCTAATAAGATTCTTAAAGAGCCCTGTTCCCCCAAAAGGTTAAGACACATTGATCTGAGGAATATCTATTAGTAGATTTTTCATACATTTTCAGCAACAGCATCAGCCACTGCTTCTCACTTAACAGTCTTTTATTATTTTTCAATTATATCTTCTAAATGTTTACATGTTATTTCATTTACAAATACAGTTAACTTATTTTAAATAAGGGAAAACTTCAAAAGTCAAACAGAAAAATTTACTAATTAAATTAGGCATTAAAGAGACAAATGATAAAGTAACATTTGAACGTTCAGATTTAATCCAAGAACATCTTTTGTGTGTCTTTTCTTTGTCACAAATTTAGGCATTTCTCATATTCCAGTTACATTGATTTTTTTTTTCTAGATAATAGTCATCGTTACATTTGATCACCACAAAATACATTAGAACATTTAATAATTTAACACAGATTTTATTTTGTTAACTACAATTCTTACTGATGCAGATGAAAAGTTGACTGTTTCACATAGTAATTCACAAAGTTGAAGCTAAAACGGGGTTTAGTTTGGCCTCCGGTTAACCAAAGTCCCAAGCAGCAGAGCGCTGAGTGAGGCTAAATGCTGTGGGATGGCATTAGCGGGAATGACCACTTCAGAGTCCGTCCACACTCTTGCTGACAAGCACAGTAAACCTAGAATAGTTGCTGAGCTTAAATAGACAGAATAGGTTTGTATTTATACCGAATAAAAGTTGTATGGATTTTTAGTAATGGACTTTCTGCTGGATTTACACTTAATCTCAAAGCATTCTCCTCAGTATCTTCATTTAGGGATCTTACGAGGGTTATCTATTCCTGGGAGATTCATTAAAGAAACGTAGAAAAGCAGAACTTCCCCCCACTCCCCCCACCACTCAGGCTGGGACACACTTGAAATCCACCTCGTTTGAATGCCTCTTTATTCTCCATCCATTGATATTCTTGGCCGATATCTTTCTATCATTCAGATATTAGAGAGTACTGTAACTGGATGCACAGTGGAACTTTCTAACAAGACTTTGGATAAGCATTATATTTACTGTTACACACTACTATTCACTGTATCAAAACAGAGGACTCTTTTATAACTTCAAAACTTCCTTTCTCTTACACACACACACACACACACACACACACATACACACACATCTTAGTATATGATATACATCCTTGGCTGCAGCAGAATATTAAATCATGTTTTCTGTCAGTGTGATATAAAGAAACAAGAGGACTCATGTAATTTGTAGTTTTCTAGGTGTCTAATTTCAATCTAATGTACTTTTGTGAAACTAAGCCAATAAATCTATATAGCTGGTCCATTTGGGGATTTGGTCTGCTATCTTTAGTCTGTGACAATTTCTGGTTTCTATTCTTGTTCAGGGATGATAGCAGTGTGATTTACAGGTATAACTAACAAATGAGATCAATTAAAACGTCTAAAAGTGGCACCTGTCCAAGTATAGGGTTGCACCCGGTGATTCCCACAGCTTCGTTTCCTGTTGCCTCTGCCATTTGCAAGGCCTCTTCACAGGCAGGGTAACAATGAAGGGTTGTTTCCTAATGGGCACAGACCAAGAAAGCAGGCCTTATCCTATGGCCTAGCTATACGATTATTATCGCTGACTGGAAACAGCAGGTGTATTTTTCAACTCTATTTATACAAATGATCCCTGTGTTTCATAGCATTCATTACTATATCTTCTTGAATTGCTCAATTTGTTACAAATTTGTACTGTCATCTGTCTTTGTGATTGAATTGATTTTAAAATGAAATAGAAGCTACCTTTCATTTATGTACATTATTGAATACTTTGATTATTACAAGACAAACTTGATACTTTTAAAAGATCTTAGGTCATGGAAAGGGGAAAGTGGTCACTTCTGAGAATAAAAGCAGCTATTGGATAAAGCACTTGAAAACATTTTTTGCATTTCTTCTGCAAAATGCTTGTGCAAAAAAAAATAATAGGCAGTTGGGCAAAACTTATGATCATAAACCATTATATTTGATGGTATGTAGAAATAATAAAGCCTCAAGTATAGTTTTATTATTGGGTTTGATTACAAGTGAAGTACTGAGTAGAACTTTATAAATATGCCCTTCACTGATGTCCCCATTTGGGAACAACACGTGGTAGCTTGTATAATGAAAGGTGAAAATTTCTGTCCCATGGTACACCTTGGAAGTTAGAAATTGTCTTTATGAAATAAAGTGATATTATTATTATTGAAATTACAACTTAATGGAATTCTCAAGAGCTAGTCAAAGTCTCCATTCCTAAGTGACAGAAATCCCCAAATGAGATATAGCAGAGAGTGTGAGTAGAGAGATTTTGTCTACTAAAGCATTTGCAATTCTGTATCTCAAACATCTGAGTCTCTTATAAGTGAGATGGCCGCATATGCCAGTTTTTCTGGGATGGCCTGTGTCTTATTCCTGTCGTCCACTCACATTTTTAAATAGAACCCTTTATTCTTACAAATGGGTTTGAAAAACTAATCATCCTGACATCTAACTTGTAAGTCTAACAAAATAACATTGTAAAAGTTAGTTACATGTTATTTAAGCAAAATAACATCGCAGTTACAAAAAAATGTAATTAAAGGCACTCATTCAAATAAGCCACAGTTAGATATAAGTGATTTATTTTTCCTATAGGACAGCCAGAGCACCCTCAGCTGTGTAGGATGTGGCTTCAGAGATGCTAGGCATGATATAATTCTTATGTGTCAATGTTCAGCCAGTTTAGTCTTTTAAAAATAGTTACACAGAACTGCCATTTAATTATCGCCAATCACCACATACAGTACTACGCCATATCTTATTCCATAACAAAGAATAAAATACATTCAGAGAAAATCTAATTATACCTTATCTCATGCCATTTCTCTCCTACAGGTTGCAGACAGCAGGATTCAAACTACAGAATCAAAACTACTCTAATAATTTCTAGCGTGAAGAGTGGAATCAACAAAGTTTATAACACAAGGAAAGAAAATGCTTACACATTTAAATTTTTAAAAACGTAGGACACTGATGTTGTTCAGTAAGAAGTCAGTCATATACAGGTAGGTAAAAGTGCCCATCTGGTGGCAGTGTCGTCTATTTAAAATCTTATTATATACATTTATATCTAGATAGATAGATTGGTGGAA
Source organism: Pteropus medius (assembly GCF_902729225.1). NCBI lineage: Eukaryota > Metazoa > Chordata > Mammalia > Chiroptera > Pteropodidae > Pteropus > Pteropus medius. The sequence continues at coordinate 1,530,207 of NW_024350921.1, read as the reverse complement.
ATATATAAGATATAGGTATGTATTTATATATTAGATATAGATATAGATATATTTTTAATTCTCCTCATAAAAATAATATTGCTGAATTGCTGGAAGCGTCTAGAAACTTCATAGCTAACAGTGTACAAGAATAGATAGAATTTGAAAAATAATATAGCTCAGTCTTTTTTAATGAATCTTAGAAACTTAGATTCAGGAAGATAGATTAATTTACCCAAGATCATAGAGAAAGATAATTTAGAGTTAAGGTTCTATGTCTTCCCTCCCTCCTTTCCGCTCTTCTTTTTTTCCTTCCCTCCTTTTATCCTTTCTTCCTTCCTTCCTTTCCTTCCTTCCTTCCTTCCTTCCTTCCTTCCTTCCTTCCTTCTTTCCTTCCTTCTTCCTTCTTTCCTATTTTTTCAGAATTTTGTTAGGCACCTTGGCACCATAACCCATACTGCTGCTCCCAGAGAGTTCAAGGTGCACAGGTATGCCTCATTTTTATAGGCAGAGACAGATCTAGTTCACGTCAAAGTTGTTCATTCCACTTTTGGTGAATTTAGAGATTTTTGTGATACCTTCATAGCTGGTAAGCGTTTATTACAGATGAAGGCTATTGATCCATCCACATTCCTAACTTCAAGGGTCATGAGTCCCTCAAGAAGAAATGAAATAGTATTGTGAGGATAATTGCTCAGTGGAGTGAGCAATGACCTTGTGAAGTAACTGCAAGAAAAATCAGACACTAGGTTGAGATAATTTCATATGCTTTCATCCTTCTAAATACATTTTTTTTTTATGACAACACTTGTTGCAGTGGACAAAGATTGTGGTTGTTCCCTACCCTGCCCTCTTTAACTAGATTGTGAACGCTTTGAGAATTAGGTCATTTTATTTATGTCAATTCTCGCTTATAGCACCAGACATGTACTCTCTAATAAATGATTATCTAACAGTTGGTTGGATGGATGAATGGATGGATGGATGGATGGATGGATAGATGGATGGATGGATGGATGGATAGATGGACAAACAGATGCACAGAATATTCAATAAGACGACGACAGACAATTTTAAAAAGAGCATTTTAGGAATAGTGGATTTAAAAATGTAGAAAATCTCAGAAAATTACTGGAAACTACTGTAATTTGGGGTAAGCCTGTAGGAAATGATGCTAAGGACAATGAAACCATATCACTGAAGACGCTAAATGCTGAACTAAGGAACTGAGACTCTTTTTTAATGTAACAGAGCAACCTGCTTAACATTCTTAATAAGGAAAGAAATTTGATCATATCTCTAAGTAGTTGATAAAGTAAGTGAAAATAGAATAATTTTCTTTGTCTCATGGTCTATTTAAATATGGGAGAAGTAAACTGTAAATGCTTTCTCTAGAAGTATAAATATTATATAAGCAATTCCACAAAAAATTAGTCTCAGCCAACCAAACAGAAGACTTGTCTCAATCAGACCTAAAAACTAGTTTGTGGTAAGCTCAAACCTGGCATTCAAAGTTTGGAATTTCACAAGCATGGCATCCCAAGATCTGGAAAGTATTCAGGCACCTTGCATCCCAAGAATGGACCTATAAGATCATGCACCAGCCCTTACAACCTTCTACTAAAGAAAAAGAGAAGTCAAAGTAAGAGACATGTGCACAATGCCTTTCTCCTCTTCATCTCTTGAAAACCTCAAACCTCACTTATTACAATAGGAATAATAATAATAATAATAACAATAACAACAATAATAAAAGTAGTCCTCCTTTTCTGTGGTTTTACTTATCTGCGGTTTCTAGTTCACGTCAAACCATGAACTAGATCACGCAGTCAACCGTGATCCAAAATAATTAAATGGAAAATTCCAGAAATAAACAATTTATAAGTTTTAAATTGTGGTCATTCTGAGTAGCATGATGAAATCTTATGCCATCCCACTCCATCCTGCCTGAGAAGTGAATCATCCCTTTCTACAGCATCTCCATATCAAAGAGGCTCCCGGGACCCATTAGTCACTTAGTAACTGTGTGGGTTCTCAGATCGACTGTCATGGTGCCGCAGTGCTTTTGTTCAAGTCACCCTTATTTTACTTAATAATGTCCCCAAAGTGCAAGAGTAGTGATGCTAGCAAATCCGATATGCCAAAGAGACACCATAAAGTGCTTCCTTGAAGTAAAAAGATGAAAGTTCTTGACTTAAGAAAAGAATAAAAAAATCTTATGCTGAATTTGCAAAGACCTATGGTAAAAACAAATCTTCTATCCATGAAATTGTGAAGAAGGAAGAAGCAATTCATTCCAGTTTTGCTGTTGCACCTCAAACTGCAAAAGCTATAGCTAGGGTGCATGATAAGTGCTTAGTTAAGATGGAAAAAGCTTTAACTTTGTGGGTGGAAGACAGAACAGAAACGTTCTGATGATAGCACTGAGTTATACCAGAAAGCACCAAGCCAATAGGAAGACTTCAGCAAGCGACCCCCTAAAATGAGTGACACCCAGCCATTTATTACAAGCGAGGGATGATTACGCAGATTCAGGAACTGCTCTGGACTAAAAAATATAAAAAATACTGGAGAGAGAGAGACAGAGAGAGAGATATCACATTCACATAATTTTTATTAAAGTATATTGCTATAATTCTTCTATTTTATTATTAGTCATCATTATTCTCTACTGTGTTTAACTTATAAATTAAATTTTATCATAAGTATGTATAAGAAAAAACATAATATATATAGAGTTTGGTACTATTTGCAGTTTAAGGCATTCACAGATAAGGGGACAACTACTGTAATAATAATAATAATAATAATAATAATAATAATAATAACAACAACAACTCATCATGGTCATAAACAAAACAATATTCATCACTTTTTTTGTTATTTTCACAGTAGACTAACAATTATGATTTGACATAAGTTGGTGATGATTATTAAAGAATGAGAAATAGTGTTCTAACAAGGGATCCTTGTGCGGGCTATCTCCAGGGGCTGATGAGAGCTATGGCACATTGGGAAACCTCTCTTTCCTCCTGTGAGTCTTTCTGAACTCAGGTGATTAATGTTGTCCTTCTTCTGTTCAGGCGCTGCTTTTAAAAGCATTGTTTGCCTTCATCTTATAATCAGCTTGCCTCAGCAACACCCTATTACCCTTGATAACAGTGTGGCTGCAATTTAGACCTGAAAGAAATAGGTCTTGGATGGGCCCTCTGAAGCTTAAAGCTTCTCCTTAGCCCTGTTATCACTATTTGTAATTTGTTTTCAAGAACAGCGATTTAAATTTCAGTTGGATTACACCTTTTAATGTATCACAGAGGTAAAGTGGTCACAGCACAAATTCATAGCTCTACCATATTTCAGATGATTCATTTGAGCCACAGTAAAAAGGGCTATGTTAAAATTAAAACCCAAAGTGAGACAGTTCTTTTCATGACGTAGCACCAACCATTTGTGGGTGATAGGAAAGAGATATTTGTGCTGTCCACACTGCTATTTTAAAGTGGTTTGAAACAGCACTGTGCCAAGAGTTTTCATGTCCTTAGCCATTATAGAAGGCGTAAAAATAAGGGTTCTTTGCAATATTATCTCAAAAAGTTAAGTAAAGTAAGGTTTCCTATGGAGTTGCTTCACATTCTCTAATACAGTAAAACTTTTATTGGTAAATATTTTCTACCAGAAGACCAGATTAAGCCAAAGTAAGCTTGCAGGGCAAAAATGATGTCAATATTATGACAAATTATTGTTTTCGAGAAGTGCTTATTTATAAAGATCTTTATTAAATACATTCATATTCACTTAATTCTATTATTGAGACTCTTTATTTTCAGCTTTACTGAAATATAAATCACATGTAATAAAATCTATCCATGTTATGTGTACATTATGATGAATTTTGTAAGCTCCTTGCAGTCACCTAATCAGCACTACAATCGAGACATAAAATGGTCTCATTGCCACTGAATTTTGTTCATGGCCCTTTTTCATCAATTCTCTGCCCTGACCACCAGCCCCAGGCCACCACTCATCTGCTTTTTGTTGCTATAGTTTTCCTTTTCTAGAAGTTTATATAAATTGAATTGTGTAGTATTGTCATGGTCTGGCCAGTCCTAACCCCGAAGACGAACTGCACTAGGAGTTGGGGCCTTTAGGATGCATGTGGGTGATGAGGAAGAGCCTTCACAAATGAGAGCACAGATTTTATAAAAGCGGTCGCACTGAACTCCCTGGTTCCTTCCACCAGGTGAGGAAGGGCACAGCGAGAAGCTGGCACTCTGCAACTCGGAAGAGTTGAGATTCACCAGAACCCCAGCATGCTGGCACCCTGATCTTGGACTTCCAGCCTCCAGAACTGTAAGAAATCAATTTCTGTTGTTTGTAAGCCACATGGTCTGTTGTATTTTGTTATAGCAGTTCTAACAGACTAAGATCATTATTCGGTCTTAGTTTGACAGTTTTCACTTTACATGTTATTTTTTGAGATCCATTCATGTTGCATGCATTAATAGTTTGCTACTTTTTTACTGTTGAGTGGTAAAGCACCATTTGCTGAACATTTTGAGTTGCTAGGGGCTATTATGAATATTACTATTACAAACATTTGTGTAAACATACTTGTGTGGCCATATGCTTTCATTTGTCTTGGTAAGATGCCTAGAAGTGGGATTGCTAGGTCATAGGGTAGAAAAATGTTTAACTTTCTGCAATTCTGTTAAACTGATTTCTAAAGCAGTAGTACCATTTTGCATTACACTGACAATGTATGTATATTTCAGTTGTGTTGCATCTTTATCGATACATTGCCTTGTCAGTCTTTTGAAATTTAATCTACCTTGTGGGTACATAGTGGTATCATATTTGGGTTTGATTTATATTTTCTCGATGACCAGAGATGGTGAACTTTTATGTATTTATGGCCCCTTTCATATATTCTTTTGTAAACTGCTCAAATCTTTGGCCCATTTATTGGTTTGTTTTTCTTCTTATCATTTATGCATAAGTCTCTATGTATTCTAAATACAAACCCTTTTATACATATGTATGTTTTGCAAATTTTTTTTCAAAAATTAGTTTTTTGGTTTGGTTTGGGACCAGAAAAAAAAAAACCTTAAGAATGTTCTTTGTATTCTTTTAAAAACATTATCAGCTAACAGTGTAGAAAACAAACTTTTTGTCCCTACACGTATGTCAACAGTCTAGACCTTTCTTCTGTGTCCCAGATATTCGGACAAAAATTTGTAAAATAAATGAAAAATCAGTTAGTCAAGTTCACTTGAATGTCCCTTGGGGATTCAGAAATAGTAGATCCAAAAAAAACTTATTATTTTCCCTTATCAAATATAAGGCTTCTATGTTTCCTATTATTAGCCGCACAAGCCATAAATTTTGGAGTCATTTTGTTCTCCCACTTTCATTTGCCACATCTGATTGCTCTCCAAGTCATGCAGATTAAACCTCCTAAATTATGTATAAAATTCATGCCTCTCTCCACCTCATGCTATTTTCTTAGCTAAAACTTTTATCATTTTTGTGTTTAATGTCCTCCTGACTCCTTTATCTGCCTATCGCCTAACAGTTCTCTTCTATGTCCACAGTGCTACCTGGTAACTTTTTTGACAGAAAAAAGTTGACTCAAGTCGTTCAACTTCTTAACATCTCTCAATAGTTATCCAGTGCCTTTAGGATCAGATACCAGTTCCCTAAGAATGTATACCAGCTCACCATGCTATGGCTCCAAATAAATGCCACACTCTACTTTACAAGTCCTAAAGCTATACCAAACTATGTGTCACACTCATCATTTCACACTGTTTCACACTGCCCCATCTATTTCTTCTGCCTGGAACTTTCTAAGCCCATTACTTACCTGCTTGTCTTGTAAGGATCAGTAGCTGTGGCACATGCTTCAGAAGTCTTCATCAACATATCACCCCCTGACCAAATCATGTCCTTTCCCTGAAACTTCCACAGCACCTGGCATGCCGCTGTCATGGCACTTATTACAATTTACCATGGGAATAAATAACACATATGTTGTTTCGTGCAATATAGTTCACAGAGAGCAAAATAAGAAAGAATAGACTCAGGAGTTATGTCATGGCAGAATAGAAGTTTTCAAGAATTGGTCCTTCTACTCAAGCAATGTTTAAATGGGCAAAAACTGATAGAACTCCTTAATCATAAAGACGTTTAGAGCAAGAGAGTACAAAAGACTGCTAAATTTCAGTAGGGAAGCATTTTGCTTATTGGCCTACCATCCTGCATTCTACAGCTTAGCAATGTCCATAGGGACATTAACCTGCATTCCTAATATAGCTTGCTGTGATGAAAGTCAAGGGGTTATAGACCTTGTTCTCTAAAAATTGTGGTTTTGTATTTTGACCTGTTTGGTGGTTCCCTGAAGGACCAACACAAAAGTTTAGCTTTTTCTTCCCCCTCTGATGCTCCAAGGTGGTATTCGTTGAAAGCATTTAAAGACACATACTATCCATAGCCATTTGCGACGAGGGATGGCAGACAGGATGAGAAGCGACAATACCAAAAGCCAAAGAAAGAGGAAGCTGGGGAATAATATTTCCAAGGGAATAAGGGTTTTGAAAGGTGACTGCAAACACCAGGAAACTGCAGTCCAATGCATGATCTTAGAGCTGGATGAATGCTCACGAAAGCTTAGCATACATGCTAGGCTTGTACTTCTGGCTGATCTTTAGAATCTGTGCAGGTAAAAGTGAAGGCAGAGTTGTAATTGGCCAGGCTAAGTATTGAAAAAAAAAATGCCCAGCTCAGAGGCAATCTATAAAAACCAGGAGAGCATTTGTTGTTTTCTTTTGGCTACAGGCCCTTTAGGGCACTAGCCTATTACTGAGATACTGACACAGAGGTTTCAGAGACCCACAAGACAAGAATTACTGTGTTTAAAAAAGAAATCAGAAAATTCACTAAATAAATATTGATTATTATAGTCCTCAAAAAAGAACAACAGGAAAATCCTGAGAAATGGGAAGAATCTGATTTTTAGAGTTATTACATTATTTAAAATGTCCAATTGTCAACCAAAACAATTATAAGATGTAAAAAAAAAAAAAAAAAAAAACCCAAATAATTATAACATGTAAAAAAAATAAAAAATAAATAAAAAAAAACAGGAAACTATGGCCCATCTAGAGGGGAAAAAAATGGACAGAAACTGTCTTTGAGGAAGTCAAAGCACAGGATTCACTAGACAAAGATTTTATATCAATTCTCTTAGATGTGATCAAAGGGCTAGAGAAAACTATAGACAAAAAAGTAAGGGAAACAAGGATAATAATATATTAGAAAAAAGAAAGAAGTTAGAAAAAGAAATAAATAGAAAAGGCTGAAAAGTAGTAGAGCTGAGAAGTACAATAACTGAATTTTTTTAAAAAATCACTAGAGAGTTTGACAGCATATATGAGCAGGCAGAAAAAGAATCAATAAAGTTAAAGATAAGACAATTGAAATTATTGAGCCTGAGAAGCATAAAGAAAATGAGTAAAGAAAAATAAACAGAGTCTAAAGAAACTGTGAGACATCATCAAGTTTACCTAAATGGCATTCTGGGAATTCCAGAAGAAAATGAGAGAGCAAAATGGACTAAAGGAACATTGAAGAAATAATGGCTGAAAAAGTCCAAATTTTGGTGAAAGACATAAATATGTACATTCAAATATATAAAAGAACTTCAAATAGAATCAACTCAAAAAAATCCACACTGAATACACTATAATCAAACCATTGAATGACAAAGGCAAAGAGAGAAGTTTTAAATCAGCAGATGAGAAGCACCTGGTCACTTACAAAAAAATTCTCAGTAAGGTAACAGCCAAGAATCGTCAGAAAACATGGAGGCCAAAAGACAATGAGATAGAATATTTGAAGTGTTAAAAGAAAAACAAAATGTCAAGCAGGAATTCAATATCCAGTACAACTTTTTTACAATAAAGGAGAAATTAAGGTATCTCTAGACAAACAGTGAGGAATTTGTTCCTTGTAGGCCTACCCTACAAGAAATGTAAAAAGGAGTTCTTGAAGATAAAATAAAAGGGTGCTTGATGATAACTCAAAGTCATACAAAGAAATAAAGAAGACTAGTAAAGGCAATTACATGGGGAAATATAAAAACTAGAATTATTGTATTTTTAGTTTGTAACTTGTTTTTGTTTTCATATGATTTAAAAGACAAGTCATATATATATATATATATATACACACACACACACAAACACCCATATGTATATGTATATATAAATAAATTTATTTTATGTATATTTAATTTATATTTATATATTTAATTTATACATTTGTATATGTAATTTATGCATAAATATTTATATATTTAATTTATGTATAAATTAAAAATAACAAAAATACAATAATTCTACATATATATAAGTCCATGTTAGTGGTCACGTGGTGTATTAATATATAATTTATAACAACAAAAACATAAATAAAGAAGGGGAAGAACTGTGTAGAGGCAGAGATTATGTATGCCATTGAAGCTAGAATGGTATTAATTTAAACTAAATTGTTATAAATTTAGGGTCTTAATTGTAATCCCCAGGCTAAGCACTCAGAAGATAATGTAAAAATATACAGGAAAGAAAATGAAGAAAGGAAAACACATTAAAAAAAAGAGAAAAAAAAGAAAATCAAACTCAAAACAAGGCAGGCAGTATTGGAGGAACAAAAAAGATATGAGATAAAAAAAAACAAATAGCAAAGAGGCAGAAGTAAGTCCTTCCTTATCAGTCATAATTTTAAATATAAATGAATTAAACACATCAATTAAAATACAGCTATCTCACTATAAGCTGTCTACAAGAAACTCAGTTTAGAGCTAAAAATACAAGTAAATTGAAAGTAAAAGAATGGGAAAAGATATTCCATACAAACATTAATGAAAAGAGATCTAATGTGGCTACATTATTAGCAGAAAAAATGGACTTGAAATCAAATAGTACTAAAAGTGGTCAAGAAGGACATACTATATTGATAAAAGTCTCAATCCATCAAGAAGATATAACAACTATATACATATATGCACCAAACAGCAGAGCCACAAAATATATGAAGCAAACATTGACAGAATTATGTGTACAATAATAGTGGGGGATGTCAATACACCACTTTCAATATTGGTTAGAAAATCCAGACAGAAGATCACAAAGGAAATAGAGGACTTGAACAACTCAATAAACCTAGTAGACCTAACAGGCACTCCACACAACAGCAATAGAATACACATTATTCTTAAGTGTACATGGAATTTTTTCCAAGATAGATCATATGTTAGTCCACAAAATAAGTCTCAAAAAATTTAAGAAATTGAAATTATATAAAATATCTTTTGATCACAATAGAATAAGTCAGAAATCAATAACAAGAGAAAAACTAAAAAATTCATAAATGTGAAATTTAACAGCACATTCTCAATCAACCAATAAGTTGAAAAAGTACTCACAAAAGAAATTAGAAAATACTTTGAGTAGAATGAAAATTTACAGAATGTGGCAACATCAGCGTTCAAGGGAAATTAATAGCTATATATGCTTGCATTAAATAAAAAGAAAAATCTTAAATCAGTAACATAACATTACATCTTATGGACCTAGAAAAATAAGAACAAACTTAAGCAAAGCTAGAAGGAATAAAATAATAAAGATTACAGTGAAAAGAAATAAAATAGAGTATAGAAAAATAATATAGAGAACCAGTTAAACCAAAAGTTGTTTCTTTGAGAATATTTAGAAAAATTGGCAGGCCTGTAGCTAGATTAGAAGAAAAATGATGTAAATAACTAATGCAGAAATTAAAGAAATGGCATTACTACTAATCTTATAGAAATAAAAAGCAATATAAGAGAATACTAAGAACAATTGGAGACCAAAAACAAACAACCTAGAAAAAATGGAAAAATTCCTAGAAATTATCAAAACTGACTCAAGAAGAGGTAGAAAATCTAAACAGACTTATAACAAGAGATTGAATCGATAACCAAAAACTTGCAAATAGAGAAAGGCCCAGGACCAGATGGCTTCACTGATGACTTCTACTAAACATTTAAAGACGGATTATCATCAACCCTCAAAATCTTCCAAAAAAATAAGAGGAAGTATTTCTTATTCTATGAGGCCGGCATTACTCTCATACGAAAGCTAGACAAAGATACCACATGAAAAAGAACTATATCTCTTATTAATAGAGATGCAAATTTCCTCCACAGAACACAAATAAACTGTTAAAAGGATTACTTACCATGTTCAAATGGGATTTATCTCAATAATGAAAGGACTGTTCAATACGGAAAAATCAATGGATGTAATACACCACAGTAATATAACAACAACAACAACAAAACAGATGGTCATCTAAATTGATTTGGAAAGAGCATTTGATAAAATTTAACATCTGTTCATGATAAAAACACTTAAGAAATAGGAATAGAAGAAAACCTAGTCAGAATGATAAAGAATATTTATAAAAAGCTCTAAGCTGACATCATTCTTAACGGCGAAAGACTGAACGTTTCCCTCCTAACATCAGGAATGAGATAAAGATGTCTGCTTTTGCCATAGCTACTTAACATTGAACTGAAAGTTCTACCTAGAAAAGTCAGACAAAAAGAAATTAAATTATAAATAAAATAAAAACTAGACAAAAAATAGGTAAAAGCCATTGAAATTTGGAAGAAAGAATGTAACTGTTTTCTTTTGTAAATGACATGACTCTATATATTGGAAATCTCAAGGAATTAAAAAAAAACTTACTAAAGTATAATAAACAAATTCAACAAAGTTGCAGTTTACATTATCGACACAAAAAAATCTGTTTTGTTTGTGTATATCTGCAATGAACAATTAAGAAAGGATAGTGTAAGAAAACAATTCAATTTGTATGAGTATCCAAAAGAATTAAATAGTCAAGATAAATTTAATCAAGGAGATAAAAGACTTGTATGCAGAAAATTTTTAAAAATTGCTCAGTGTAATTAAGAAAAACTAAAATAAATGGAAAGACATCCCAAGGTCAGGGATTGAAAAATGTAATAGTTAAGATGGCAATAGAACCCAAAGAGATCTACAGATTAAATGCAATGCTTACCAAAATTTCAATGGACCCTTTTTATTAAAAATTAAAAAGCTGATCCTAAAATTTATATGGAATTGCAAATGGCCCCAAACTTGAAAAAGAACAAAGTTGGAGGATTCACACCTTTCAATTTCAAAACTTACTGCACAACTACAGTACCACATGGTACTAGCATAAGAATAGATGTATAAAATAATGGAATAGAAATCAGAGTCTAGAAATAAACCCATACTTCTATGACCAATTGATTTGTAACAAGGATGGCAAGGTAATTCAATTGGGATAGAATAGCCTTTTCAACAAATGGTTTAGGGACAACTAAATATCCACATGCAAAAGAACCAAGTTAGACCATTACCTCACATTGTATACAAAAATTAACTCAAAATGAATCAATGGCTTATATATAAGAGCCAAAACTATAAAACTCTTACATGAAAATATAGGAATAAATCTTCATGAATGTGGATTTGGCCATGGATTCTTAGATACTATGCCAAAGTCGTTAGTAACAAAAGAAAAATATAGACAATTGATCTTCATAAAAATTAAAAATGTGCATCAAGAAAGTGAAATGACAGCCTACAGAATAGGAAAATATAATTACAAACATATATCTAGCAAGGGTCTATAATCCAGAATGTATTTTAAAAGCTCTCACAAATCAGTTACAAAAAGACAAACAACCTGATTTAAAAGTGGGCAAAGGATTTGAATAGACATTTCTCCAAAGATACACAAATGTCCAAGAAAAACATGAAAAGATGCTAAATATAATTAATCATTAGGGAAATGCAAATCAAAGCTACAATGAGACACCTCTGTCAACCCAGTAAGATGGCTTATAATAATAATTTTTAATGGAATATAACAAGTGTCAGCAAATGTGTAGAGAAATTGGAACACTTGTACATTACTGGTGAGAATGTAAAATGGTACAACCATTGTGGAAAACAGTTTCATGATTCCTCAAAATGTAAAATACAAAATTAACAGATAATCTAGTGATTCCCTTCCTAGATATATACTCCAGAGATTTGAAAACAGGTGTCCAAACAAAAAAAAATGGAACAGCACTATTCAAAATAGCCAAAAGGTTGAAATAACCCAAATTTCCATCAGTGGGTAAATGGATAAACAAATTATTATACAATGAAATATTGTGCAGCCATAATAAAGTGGATATACTGGTGCATGCTACAATGTTGATGAATTTCAAAACAAAACATTATGCAAAGTATAAGAAGACAGACATAAATTATATGTGCTTGATTTCATTTATATGAAATACCAGGAATAGACAAATCCATAAAACTGAAAGCATGTTGTTGTTTTCTAGGACCTATGATTAGAGGGGAATTGGGAGAGACTGCTTAATGCATCTAGGGGTCTTTTTCTTTAAGGCGTACATTTCAAAATGATTAATTTTATGTTATCTGTATTTTACCTCAACAGAAAAAGTCAGAGTTTCTGGTTGAATAATAAACTGGGCAATTTGAAATAAAAAATTAGTTTCAGTTGGGTATATGAATCTTCAGATAGATTTAAAAAAACACACAATATGCCCTTTAATACCATCACCTTCATTTCTGACAAAAAGTTTGGACAAAAAAATGACATACTAATTGTTTCAACAAACAGACGCTTATCTTGACCAAACCTGAGAAAAAATATTCACTTGGTACTGAAAAACAAAAACAAAAACATTATTTTAAGAAGAGACAAGATATAATTATATCTCAGAAAATATATATTTAACTTAAAATACAAAGATATCAAATACAAATATTAAGAAAAATATTTCATTTATTTTTTCAGAAAAAATTATTTACTCTGAAATATGAATATCTATAATATTTAGATATATAGAATCAGACAAATAGTAGTTTAAAAGTAGGAAAAAAATTACTTGTAGGTTTTACCAGTATGTTTTTGTTTAGAGGAAGGTGGTCTAATCACTCACTCTTTTTCAGTTCTACCAGTTTATTACTATTTTTTAAATAAATAATTTGGACTGTGCCAGTCCAAATTATATTATACAAGATAATAATCCAGAGTCACAATATTTAAGAAGATATGAGGCCCAATGAGAAAAGGCATTACCTACTTTTCAGGAGAGAGAAAAAGTAAGTAAGGAGTAATCCAGTTAAAGCTAAGGTAATTTTTTTTAAATGTAGTATTTCATTGATAAGTTCATGGATATTCAACTTCAGCAATGGGTGAAATTTGAATGTCAGTCAAAGGCAATAGGACCTAGCTTCTCTTCATCTCTTCTCTGATACTGCTATGTTGGCTTCATCCCAGGTTGCATGCAGTGGCTACTGATAGCACCAGCCTCACACCATCTTTATTATTAGAATATGAACCAGAAATTAAAGCATCTTTTTTCTACCACTATCTTCGATGTCCAGGATTCCATGCAATTGGACCAAATTAGCTTGAGGGCCTATTTCTGTACCAGTATGAAGATTAAGAGAATTTAGCAATGCACAGAATACATGTCGAAGCTGGAGGCATAGACGAATTAAGAGTTGTAGAGCAAATGGTCCTCTGGCAGAGCACTAGGGTACAGTGATCAGGAGGTGGGTGAAGGTATGCTAGGAACAGGGGAGGGGTCAGTGCAAGAATAACCTTATAATGAGAAACAGGATGGCAACTTCCTGATCAAAGAATTACATTCTTCTTGAGCTCCTTCTGCCCTGGAGACATCAGAGAGAATTTGGGGACATGAGTGCCCCGGGTAGGAAGTATATAGGGAGTAGGCCATGCTCATAACAGTTCTGCACATCCTGAAGCTTTCAAAAAGTAAGAATTGATAAGATCCCATTCTGAACAACCAGAGGCAAGGCTAGATCCGGCAGAGAAGACAGTGGTTCAGCCAGAAATAGGAGACCGAGCGAGTTGGTTGTTGTTGTTGCTGTTGTTGTCGTTACTGCTTAGCTACCTCCAAAAAGCTGTATGTGCAGTGGAGGCTAAAGAAAGCTGGAGGAAAGATATACTAGTCTGAGAAAAGTTTCAAAGTATCAGAAGTTTGCAGGAGGGATGGGTTAGTTTCGTAGTTTTATAAAGCGAGGTGACACAGGAATGCTCAGTGTGTATATGCATTCTGAACACCTGAGGCTTGAAATGCATCCTTCATATGGTGGGGCAGAATATTACCCCACCATCAAAAGTAATGTCCATGCCTTAACTGTGGGGACCTGTGGAATGTGTTACTTTATATGACAAAAGAAACTCTGTAGAGGTGATTAAGATGAAAAATTTTGAGATGTAGTCATGATTTTTGTCTTACTGAGTTTCAGATGAAGTCCTGTTTGGCACTTCTTTCACTTTCATCAGAAATTGTTTCAAGTCATTGCTACTTTCTGCCAATAATATGGTGCCATCTGCATATCTTAAGTTATTAACATTTCTTCCACCAATTTTCACATCTCCTTCTGAGTCTAGTCTAGTTTTTCATATGATGTGTTCTGTGTACTAGTTAAACACTGAAAAGACAAAAATCATAACTACAGAATAAATACACAACTTTAACAAAGACAATGAAGACAGTGAAATTGTTAAAGACTTTGCTTACCTTGGCTCAGTCATCCATCATAATCATTTCTTGACTGCAGCCAAGAAATCAAGAGAAGCCCAAGATTTGGACAGAAGGGCAGCGATGGGAGAATCAGGAGAGACCATCAAGAGCAAATATGTGTCATTAGAGACCAAGGCTAAGACCATCCACACCCTTGTCATCCCAATTATTATGTACAGATGCAGAATTGGGGCAGCGAAGAGGCCAATAGGAAAAAAAAAAAACTGATTCATTCGAGATACGATGCTGGGGCTCTACAAAGACCATGGACCACCAAGAAGATGAAGAAGGGGGTCTTGGAGCAAAATAAGCCTGAGACATCACTGAAGGCGAAATTGACAAAACAGAAGTGGCCCTACTTCAGGAGGGCACATCATGAGAACACAGGGTTCTGTGGAAAAGACAGTAATACTGGGAAAAACAGAAAGCAGTAGGAAAAGAGGAAAACCAAATATGAGATGGACTGATTCCATAAAAGGAGCGATAAGCATGAGTCTACAGGGGCATAGTAGGGCTATTAGGGACAGGACACTCTGTCAGGATTTAGAGCTGACTCACTAGCACCAAATACACACATACATACACACACAGACAATCACACATTTTGAGATATGAAGATTATCCTGGATTATCCAGATGACACAATCTAATCACATGGATCCCTAAAAGCAGAAAAACTTTCCTGACTATATTCAGAGAATCAGAGAGAGAACAGCATGAAAAACCACCATTGCTGGCTTTGAAGATGAAGGAATGTAGGCAATCTATAGAGTCTGAAAAAGGCAAGGACTAGATTCTCCCCTAGATGCTCCAGGAAGGAATTCTTCCCTGCCAACACCTTGATGAGACCCCGTGAGACCCACGTGCACAGAACTGTAAGATGATAAATCTGTTTTGCCGTATTGTTTTAAGTTTGTGGTAATTTGTTACGGCAGCAATAAAAACCTAACATGATAGTTTTTGGTTACTTATATAAATATAAATTCATATTGCATGTGTGTGTGTGTGTGTGTGTGTGTGTGTGTGTTTACATATGAGTAGGAATGCTAACTGCCTGGCCCTTAATACGTTAAGTGGGACACCTTGGAATAGTTTCTTATAGCACCCCAGTTTCCTCTGGGCATCTGAATCCCCTGGCTTAATTCATAGGAACTCCTTTCATGAATATTCTCAAAATGATAACATCAAGGGAAATAGAAATTCATTCCAGAGAGAAACAGGAAGTTTGGAAAAAAATCACTGGTGACTAGGACAGAGAGGGAATCAATAGAAAGAAGATTCTGCCCCCCATTCCCAGTCCTGCCGAGTGTACCACCTCATTTAATACTTCCCAAAACATGCAAGAAAGTTTTATTATTCCAATTTTACTAATGAAGAAAGAGGGAGAGACTATTTACCCGACGTTACAAGCTAGTGAATAATGGAGGTAAGCTTCAAATCCAAGTTTTTCTGTTTCCAAACTCCTGCTGAGTCATACTTTATTAAAGCTGCCTTCTAAGGAAATTCAGAGTAATATAATTGTGGCTAACTTGAGGTGATTTTGTCTTACGCTCAGCATATGCTCACACCAAGCAAGAGGTCAGCACAAACTGAGAGACAAACCTTTCCCAGTGCTTTTTAAATCCCCTCTTTCTCCACCACCAAGTCTACTAACTTCACAAATCTCCAGCACCAGGCCAAGCCCTATAAATGAGTGACTAAGAAAAAAACACAGCGTGGCCTCTTTGTTCAAGAAATTTGCAACGATTTGCAGAGGCAAGAGAGGAAGAAACTTGAAGAATATAATAAAACACTAACTCATACGGGCTAGAGGTTCCTAGAAGGAAACACGGGTGGGCTCTGGGAGTATCAGGAAAGTCTGCACAGAGAGGGAAGGATTTGGACGAACTCAACAGTGGGGCTGAATCCTGGGGGCTTTCAGTTCCTCCCTGCACTCACGTCCAAATGCCAGGCACTTGCTGTGTATAGGGAGGCACTGCCGTTCTCTCAGAGCACTCAGAAACATGGCATGAGCTTGTCACAGACCGACTTTATGTTGGGAGGTGATATGTGCATATCAAAATAATTAGATAAAAATTGGGAAAGAGAGGACTATCAAACTAAGTACTTTAGAACAAATTCATTAAAATTCACATTGTGCCACCATTTATTGTTTGTTTTTTAATAACTTTATGCCTATGATAGTTCAAATCTTAGTTGCTTCATTGTAATGTTGAGAAGGCACTGTCTTGCCAGTTGTGTAAGTGAACCCCAGAGGTGGGCACTGCGAGGGTTCTGATGACTAGGAAGGACTGGATATTAGCGGAAATAAAGGAAATTAGCTAGCATTTATGTCATTCCAGTTTTACTATAATATCTGAAGGATAATTCTTTGATGAAGTGAAATATATTTTGAATTTATTCCTTTATAAATTCCTTTGTATAAACATTCACACACACACATTGCATTGTACTCACCTAACGTGTACTGGGTATATTCTGCTTTCTGATGAGAGTAGTTAATTTAAAATAAAATGCATTGCCGAAAACTAGTTGTTTTGTGCCTTGTGGCCCTTGCAAACCTTTCTGTCTATTTCTTGACTGATGTATTTGATTCTTTTTTTTTTTCAGGGGAACCAACTTTATTTCTCTGGTAGTTAACTCTCTTTTCTCATAGCCTTAGAATCTTACATCTTTTGCCTTTACTCCCTTGGGAGAATTTCACTAAAATACTGCTCCAGCTCGGCCTCTCTTTCTTTTTCTTTTTTATACCCTGCACAAAACCTGTTGTCCAAGCAGTTTTGCCTGCCCTCCTGAGTAGCTGTCCCTACTCATGTTGAGAGGCACTGGCCTCAGATTGATTACAGGACATACAAATGGAAGGTGTCTGCAGTGTGCTGTATTCCTCATGGGCAGCTATTCTATTTAAGCCAGTTATGTGGAAAGCTTAATTTTCAGAATCCTCAAATCAGTGACAGCTTAAACAGTTTACAGGCAGCCAGAGCCAGAAGGGGTTAAGAACAAGCTTCGAAGTGGGGTTGACTAGGTAGGTGGTACAGAAAAGAATTTTAAAAAAAAGAAAAGAAAAATTTTGAAGGTATTCAAGTTTGCTATTATAAGTCTTTTTCTTCAAGGTAACTGCTTTATATATAGTTGAAATTCTGAAATTATGCCAATTGAAATGTAAAATAATCAGAATTTCCTGTCCCATTCTTATTCGAATAAACCTTATTACACATTGCTTTTACCCGTGACTAGGTTATTGCCGCATAGAGTCAATATCGTTCACATGATTTAGATTAAATTACAGCTGAGCAGGTCTCTCTTTTCTGCCTCTTCTGAATATAAACCCACCATGATTTTTCTTTGGCTGGCATTTGCTCCTTTGACTTTCCCCCTCATTCAAGAGATGGTGTATGCTCCAAACACATAACATTATCAACTTTAAGGGCTGCAATTGATTGAATATTTTGACAAATATACCTCTCTAATTCCTGAAGCCATATGGACGTTCAGGATGACATATGGAATAAAGTACTCTGCCTCATGAAATGATCCAAAAGCATTTTTTTTATTAGCGGTTATTTCCTTGAACTGAAAACTGATTAGGTTTTGAATATTCCATCACTGAGGATAGTCATCTAGCCAACTATATATTCTTAGCGGCATCTTTAGTGATGGACATAAATTGCTGAGGTAGAAGTCCTGGATAGGGCTCACCACATTTAAAAAATATTCAGGAGAAAGTTTACTTCTATATTCTTTGTACATCCATTAGGACTCTTTCTGCAGAAAGTACTAGAAAACCGTCACTTAGCTGCCTTAAACAGCAAGGAAAATGGTATTATCTCATATAACAAGAGGAGCCTCAAACATCATAGTGAAAGACCGGATTAAGCCAGAGGCTCGGTGATGTCACTGAGAACCAGCATCTTCTCTGTCTTTCCTGGCCTGTCAGCTCCATTCTCAGCTGGCTGTCTTCATAGCTCCAAAATGGCTACATCAACCTGAATGTGACATCTGCATGTGACAGTGTCCAGTGAAAACTGATCAATAATTTCTTCCTAACTACCTCTTTTATGAGAAGAAATCCTTTCCCAGAACTAATTCAGCAAATCCTCTCTCTCAACTCATTCTCAGTTATGTCACATGCAAGTTCCAAAAGTGAGCATGTGCAAGAGAAATTGGATTTCTGTGACTGGTCCAGTGAAGCTTGTGGCTGTAGGAAAAAGATCTGAATCAAATTGATGCTTTCCTAGAAAAGAAGAAAGAGGCAGAAGCTGGATGGAGAACCTTGAGACCAACAAGATTTGCTACACTTTATATTTCTTCATATTTATAAAATTGACTTGGCCAGACCACCTCCACAAAAACCTAATGTTTAAATTTTTGTAAATGGAGTAAATAAATAGAATTAGCCCCAAAGACCATCAGAAATCTGTAGCCATTCAGCCATGGGTATTTGTTGAAATTGACCTTTCCAGGACTATAATGCCTACTTCTTAGAGAATATTTTACAGAAAATAAAAAAATATGTGGAATTCGTTTTCTCTCTCATTATTAAATGGCTGTGAGAGTGTTTTTAAAATCATTAACTTGTAATTTGTAATTCTTCTATTTACAGAATGTGATGCTTTTTGAACATATATGAAATATGAATAAAGATGAAAAAGTAAGAAGAAAAGCATGTAGGCATTTAAAACAGAGGTTTCTTTCAGCAGACCAGGTACAAGGCCTCCATGTGGCTTAAGACATGATCCTCCTGGTCTATTTTGACTGTGAAATCAGTATGATGGCCCCATGAACAGTATTCTGAACTTTTTTTATTTTCTAACATATGCAAAATGTTTAGCCCAGCCTCTCTCACTGAGGGCAATTAAAGGAGCTTGGGATTTGAAATCTTTAATGCCTGCACAAGCTCACTCTGATTCACAGTGAATTATAACAATTTTCACTATCAGGAACCCTGAGTTCTTATCCACAGTGTGGGTGTAGGTGCGTAGGGTCTTCAGTGACTTCTAAACTCCAGTTCAGAAATATGATTCTGTGATCCTCATTTGATTGAAATAAGTAGAATCTTCCAAAAGGTCAAGGAGAAGCAAATCACAGTGCCCAGCAAAAGCTTGAAGTCATAAATAATCACTGATATTGGTATTTTGACTGTAGTTTCTATGCAGATATGGATAGAAGTCTGTTTCAGTAAAGTACACATGAATTTGATAGATTCCAACCTAGAATGGATTTCTCAGACCCTTCTTTTCTCAGATGTAAAAAAGTTTGTTTTTTGTTTGTTTTATACAAATTCTGACTTTATTCTTGGCTACAAAGTGTTCTCTGGTAAGAAATCTAGGTTTTAGAGATAATTATACAAAAAAAAAAAGAAAGAAAGAAAACAAAACAAAGAAAACCATTGGCTTTCAGCTTTCCTTGTCAAAGACTCAAACGTCAACTGTTAAAATTTGAAGTAACAAAGGGAACATTTTATATCAGTGTGATGTACGAGAAAAAGAGACTGTACTGTTTACAACCTATTTACATGTCATCTGCTCTCATTTTTTGTTTGCAATTCATTTGGATTCATCTTCATATTATGTATTGAAATTCTTTTATCCCATTAACACCTTTTCTTTCAGAAATCTGTAAATGAACATCATTAAGAAACATTTTTTAAGCACTTGTTTCTGAAATATTCATTATTAACCTGCTGGTGACACTTGTCCCTTTTTATATTTATATAATTAATTAAGTATCTCTCTTCTAATACATACATTTTTAAATAATTTATTAATACTATTCAGGTTTTGACTTGTCTATTTCTTCTTTCTGCATATAAAAGAGATGTGTTTGGTTCATCAGATTTTCTCTCACCTTTTAATTTTCCATTAGAGTTGAAGCACTTGAGGACAGTGAAAGTTGAACCCTTTTTCTATTTAGCTAGAAAACAATATGAGAAGAAATTTAGAAGAATTTGAGGAGGGGAATAGTATTAAATATCAATGTTTCGTAGAGAAACATATAAGACACATGGTCCAGATGTTAGTTCTAGAGTACATATGGGGGCAAGTTAGTGACAGACTCAAATAATCTAAGATTGCTGCTTTTAAATAGCATTTGTATTCTAATTTTGGTTGACGAGACCCATCCTCTAGTTGTTCACAGATGACTTAATATAAATAATTCTTTATATTACCTGTACAATTTCCAAGTTCTAATTTTTTTTTTTTTTTTTTTTTTTTACTTAGAAGCCAATTGGACCAGGGCTAGTAATGAAGCTGCATCTGGTTCAGTGGACGAGTCAGCATCATTCACTCAGCTGTGATAATTTAGTATCAGGATTCTCAGCACCTATGAACCATGTCAAACTATCTAGAGTTACCAGCAAAGAACCAAGATTATATTATAATTGTTTGTAGTAACACATTAGTCCTTTGAAATTTCCATTCAACTAAAATCAATTTTAAAAAAAGAAAAAAAGGAAGTCGAGAACTTTGCACCAATTTTCAAAGTATTCCCAGACCTTGAATCTTTCTGAAATGACTAAATTACTATGGAAAATCCATTTCATGCTTGTTTACTCTTGCAAAATCCCTTAACTAGATGGCAAAAAAAATTAAAATTGGGAACAGTCATGGTGACGCAAAAAACTGTAGCCGATTCCTGAATAGGGGGTTCCATACGTTTACAAGGCAGTGAAATTTTACACATATTTGCTGATTCTAGGGAATTATGCTGCTAGATTGGGCCTGAGACTAGTCAACAGAGAGCAATCTTAAGGCAACTACTGGAAGCTAGCTAGACTCCTTGTTTAAAATATCATGGAATTATATCGATGTTAAAGAAGCAGCCTTGACACTGGGTATCTATTGTGCCTCAAAACTACTTCCAGTTTTTTTTTTTATTGTATATTCCTAAAAATGTTTGGATGGAATTTAGACTCTCTTCTCTTATTTCAGCCATTCATTTAACAAACATTTATTGAGCACTTACCATGTTCCAGGCACAAACGTTCAAGATGGGGAAGACAAATGAGCAAAAAATAAAGAAGATAATATCAGATATTAAAAAACATTATTTACAAAGCTGAATGATATGAGATAAAGTATATGTGCATATTTGTTTTTCTAATGGGGGTATATGAGCTCCAATTGTGTGGCTGACCTTTGGACAAGGTGATGGAAGAGATGACATTTAAGCTCAGTCTTGAATGACAAAAATGAATAAGCCACTGGACTATCTGACAAAGGTTTCTCCAAGAAAAGGGAATAGCTGGTACAAAAGCCCAAAGACTGAAAAAATAAAAATGTTGATGTTGTCAAGGCAGCAAGAAAACCATGCAGAGTCAAGACTGTCCTTGGGTGGGAAATGTAGAAGATGAAAAAAAAAAAAGTATGAATCAGCATCTAGAAGCTAGACTTGTAAGCTCTACAGCAGCGTTTGGGCATAATTTCTACATGTGACAATGAGCTACAGGAAGTCCTGTGTAGGAGAATGGGTCATGAATTTAAAAATCATTTTGTTTTTATTGGGGAAAATGAATCATAGAGGAGCAAAAATAAGTAGTTACAAGTTTACTGCCTATTATTAAGGCAAAGAATAATGGTGTCTTGGATGTGGATGATAGAAATGGTGGTGATAAGACATAGGTAAAGTTAGAGTATATCCTGAATATACTTTCAAAAGGACTTGCTGGTGAGTAGAATGTGGAGAAGTGGTGGGGAGAGGGGAGGATGATGCATGATTTGGAGGTTTTGGCTGGAGAACTTATTTGTGAGGTGGTGCAATTAATTGCTATGGGGGAGACTGAGAAAGGACCATGATGGGGAGTGAGAAATCGGAAAGTGCAGATTAGACATCAGGGTTAATATTTGAAGTAAGTAACTGGATATTTGAAGTAAGTATCTGGAGAGTTCAACAATTTAGGTGTGGAATTTTAAGCTTGGAAGTTATCAGTATTTAGAAGTGTATACTCATGGAACTACTTGAAAAGACCTAGGACACAAAGTGTGACTGCTCAAAAAATTGGGACCAATCAGAGAGAAAGACAGCAGTGCAAGAAGCTGGACACACTGGCCTGGACAGGAGGAGGAGACCAGGGTGTGTCACATCATGGTGTGGCATCAGGGACTCACTGATGGCCATGAGAGCAGTTTGAGTGGAGTGCAAGGAACAGAAAAAGGACTGAAATGGATTAAAGACAGAATATGAGGTAAGAAAACAAAGATAACAAACACAGACAATATTTTGTGATTTTTTTTGCATTGTTTCGTTTTAGGTTTTTTTTTTTTTTTAACTTGTAAAGTATCAGAAAAATGAGAATATAGCTGTGGAAGGAAATCTGGATTCAAGAAAGAGGCTTTGTTTTCTCTTTTAAAGAGCGGACATTGTGGTAGATATGTTTATGTGCTGATGGGAAATATTAATTATGCACCAAATTGGATAATTCTTCCTGATTTCTTCCTTTCAAAGAAAGAAAATAAAACCAAAATTGGCCTAGAGGGAAAAGGTACTGTCATAGGCGCCAAGAGTGACTCTGATGTCTTCATTACAGAGTCAACCTCCCAGCTGTGGTAGTGTGGCCCTTTTGAGATGTCATTGCAAATGACAGAAACACTCAGGAGACTGAGTTGCTGAGAAAAGAGAAGGGACTTTGAGGCAAGCTTTTGGGAGCTCAGAGTACATGCCAGATACACATATGTCCCAAGACGATTTTGTCACCAAAGCAAGAGTTTCTGGTTTTATTCATTAATTTAATAAATGTATACTGAGTGCCTAGAATGTGCCATTTATTCTGCGAAATACTGAGAGTAAAATAAGCAAAACAGACATGGTTCCTATCCTCTTTAATACATTACATTATATTTATAAAGTATGGACTGCGTCTTATGGTATAAACACACACACACACACACCCCTTTACATATGCACTAAAACTATATATATGGCAGTTTTTTAATGAAAATTCTATAACAGCCCATGTGTCCTAAAATTTGAAAAAAAAAGTGCATTTGCTTCAAATGTTTAGACCTAGAGCTAATTATTATAGGCAGTGAACCCCCAAATTACTAAAGGAATTAGTAGGATTCCCCATGAAGATTGAAGAAGACATTGGTAAATTTTTGGAAAAGGAAAAGCAAATATGAATTGTACTATTTGTACTAAATCTGTGTGATTTATTTTAGAGTTGAGTATCAGAAAAAAAAAAACTGTGTCCTATGTTGAAGGTCTACATGATTAATACATTTGACTTATGAAGACCATTTCTTCACTATTTTTCCAACGAATTTGCTTTGAAAACAAGTGAAGAGCAGCTCTTTTCTCCCTCAACTGTTTAGGTGTGGCACACTCAGATGTTCCCCCTGGGTCCCAGCTGAGGCAGTGAGACTCCCTCTGTCCTAGCAATTGACTTGTTCTCTTCTTGTATCCACCAAAGTGGACACAATTATGTGATCTCAAAGCACGCCTAGTTAATTCCAGCTGATGGAAGACTGTCACAATTTGAACAATGGTTTCCTCTTATTCATGAGGGTATGTTCCAAGCCTCCCTGTGAATGTCTGAAACCATGGGAATATTGAACCTGATATGTACTATACATACATGCATACCTATGATAAAGTTTCATTTATAAATTAGGCAAGTTCATACATAAGAAATACACTTAAAGGAAACATTTTATGGCTTCTCTTTGGCTTATCTAAATTACTAGAAACACTACTCTTACACTTTGGGGCCATTACTAATTATAGTAAGGGTGACTTGAACACAAGCACCATTGATTGGATAACCGAGATGGCTGCTAAGTGACTATTAACAGGCAGCATATACAGTGTGGAGACGCTGAACAAAGGGATGATCCATATCTTGTGTTGGATAGAGCAGGAAAGCTCGAGATTTCATCACGCTACTCAGAATGGCGCACGATTTAAAACTTAAAATTGTTTCTTTTTGGAATTTTTCATTTCATATGTTCAGACTGTGTTTGATTGTGGATAACTGAAACTGTGGAGAATAAAACCATAGATAAAAGAGACTACTGTAAATAGATGGTTTGACATTACTGCAAATAAAAAAGGGGCCTAGGGGAATAAAAAAGGAAAGTACTATCGTATTGCTATATTATGTACATTATAAACCACATATTCATATACAAAATAGAAAAAATTTTAAACTTGGGATATACGTATACGTAAATTATTGGTAACATTTTAGTTTTTGCCGTGGGTGAGGAATTCATGTATACTCATGAATCATGTATGTTTCTTAGTATGACAAAAAATATAATTTCAATGAAAGGGGACTTTGCATGGACCAAGGCTGAGGGGAAATAATGAATTAAAAAATGAAACTGATCAAGTTCTCTGCACTAGAGTTTCTAAAACTTAGATTTTTAAAAGCTTAAGATGATGATGATATTAAACAATATTTTTAAACGTCTTCCTAACTGTGATTATGTCATTCTATATTATCTAAAATACAGTATCCGCTGCACTCAGTTTAGCATTACTGATAATGGATATAAATCATATTTTAAAAAATACTCCAGCATTTATGTATTAACTTTTTTGTCAGCATCTGGTCATTTAGTTTTTTAAAATGTCACAATGTGTCTGAAGAAGAGCTTGCGCTAGGAGTAGGATGTATCATCTCTTCCACCGACTGGTTAACATGGGCTTGTCTTACCAGTCGCATCTTAAATCAGTAAAGGTTTCTTTACAAGGATATTTTAAATCATTTGTCTATTTTGTACTGGTTAGTCTACTTGAAACAACATAATTCAGTTCCTAAATCTGTCTATGCAATGCAATAATGTATTGGACAACTGAGAGCGTGAAAATGCCCTGTCTGTGAGTCCACGTGGTGGATTTTTGCTTCTTCAGTCAGCCGTGGGTACCGTCTGGGACTCGCAGTACTGACACTTGGGTGCAATGCAATAGTGTCGACATACTCTTTGTTAAAATACAGAATGGAATCACTTTCATTCCAGATGTAAACAACCACTGTCCTGAGCCTCCCAAAATGCCTATCAATCTCCCCTTGATCTTCACGCCTCCCCAAGATGCTGAAGAGTTAACATCAGCAACTCTGTGGCTGGTGTTCATCTTGATTGCTCTATCCCATCGATGCACGTTTTGGGATACAGCCCTGGGCCTCTGATGTTCAAACCGGGTGAGCATGTGAGAGTTAGTTTACATTAAATATCAGTTAAGTTCAAATTATTTTTTTAAGTAAAAATCAACAGATAAGAATTAGTTATCATGTTCTCTCCCTGAAGCCTACTTTATGACCTCTGGACTTAACAGTATCTATGGTTTCTTCACAATTACAGAAAAGAAGTCTTCTGTGATCTTATAATCCACAAATGGAACACTTTAAATTCAAAGTTATGCATATAGTGTTTCATATATAAAATTCCATTTTACAGATAATTTTTTAGGAATATAGCTGTTCTGAACATATTTGCTGTTACTTTTATATACAAAAATTTTGTTCATATAAACAGAAATAAGGGAATTAAAATGTGATGTAAAAATTAAAGTTCGGTTTTCATAGCTTGGTCTTATCAACTTGATAAGAGCAGACTCAAGGCCACATAATTAAGGGTGATTCTGAATATGTGGATTCTTCGGCAGTTGATCATATTTACACATTTGGACTTCCTATGTGGCTGTGAATAATTTTCCTACTTCTGTTGAATTAATTTAATAATGCCACTGCTCAAAATAGCCCATGATACAGAAAAATGTCAATGATTTTCAAAAATGTCACTTTTTCTATGTAGAAAATGGCATTTTGTTTCTTTAAAACACACACACACACACACACACACACACACACACACACACACACACACACAAATAAAGCATTTGTATTAAAATATTCTCCGCGAAGTCACCTAGGAATCTGTTGTGTTACTACTGGTAAAAACTAATTGATCTTCAGATAGGTTCATTGGCCTTACCCAAATGAACAGAAATATGTTGGATCATCAAAACCTGTTGGGCAGTTGTTTTTAACTTGAGTATAGCAGGATGAACAAAACCCTCCCATAAGGAACTCATTATATTTAGAACTTTCTCAATTTAGGTTAGGGACTAAAACTGGAATTTACTGAAGGCCATAAAATCTTCTAGTTTCCAAAAGGACTGAGAAGATAAGCCAATTTTTAACTCAAAACAGAGTCCATTTGGGTGCATCTCACTGAATTCTGTTGTTTCGAGAAAGGATTAGAAAGAAGCATAAATATTTCTGTGCGAATGCATCTGAGATTAAGAAAAGTAAAAGCCCCAGACACAAACTCTCAATCAAACGATCCCCTAAAAACATCAAAGATATCAAAAACAATGAGTGGTCCACATATCGAAACCAAACAAAAATAAATACAATCTTCAATACTGAGTGAGGTTCTGTTTTAATGAAATAAATCACATACACACTGTGGATTACACATTCTGGGAGTAAATTTGCATTTTAACTGTCATTTTGATATCCATAAGCTAATGAACAACAACAAAAATAAATAGAGTGATACTACATGCCCACCTGCTAAACAAAGGCTGGGGAAAAAAACAAAACATTGAAACCACAGTACTAACAGAGAATGTATTTGCCAGATACTTTTCTGCAGTATCTCATTTGGTCCTTTTGACTACCTTAAGTGTTAGGCATTACTGTGGCCCCCATTTTATTAAGGTTCATAGAAACTGATTATATCATCAGAGGTCAGACGAGAGTGTAGTGAGGATTGAAACCCAGACCTTACGCGAGTACTCAGGATTCTATCATGAAAGACAAGATATTCACATGCACAGTTGCACTGGGCACTTTTACATACAGTCTTCCGTTTCCACAACGTTAATCTCCACATGGTTGCAAGTTTAGAAGTACATGTTGAAAAAAATAAATGTCGTCGCAAGAAAATGACTGCATGTTATGCCTGAGCCAATTCTGGGAGGAGAGACAGAAACAGCAACAAAAGGCAGAAGCCAGAGCTGATACCAGAGGCCACTGGGATAAATATAACATTTCCTACCACAGCAGGCAGGATACTATTTCTACCATATAAAGGATAAGTGAGCATTTTAATTTGATGCTGAAAGGACATGAATACTACAGCAGGCATGAAGACTTGGGGAACATCCAGACATCTGGGTCAAAAATAAAAAAGACACAGAGTTAATAGAAGTTGACAAAAGTTTGACACAGGCCCTTCTGTTTCTCAAAGACATTGTAATAATGGCGGTTCTGTGTTCTTCGACATATTAATCATTTTCTACTAATAAGTTTAATTGGTATTAACTCAGGAAGTATCACCCCAGATTTCAGAATAACACATATTTTGGGTATAGAAGAGAAAATGTAGAAAATGGTATCTTCTAAAATAGTCACTTTCCTGAAAAAGCAATTATAATATCATTGCATGAGTTAATTTTGGATGTTGATGTATCTCCTGGTCTCATTTCTGCAGAGTACCATCTAATTGTATCAATTATGCTACATTTGGCAGCAAGTAATAAGACACCCAACTCCAGTGGTGACCAGGAGCTTATTTCTCTCCGTGACAAGAAGCCCAGTGGAAGACAGATGTGGTCATAGGATTGGGTGGCTTCATGATGTCATCAGGAGCCAAAAGCATAGAGGAAGCTACATGTCCATGATCACATCCATGTTCAAGGTCAAAAGAAGTAGACAGGAAGATAAGGGGTTGTTGACTACAGAGATTTTGTCCTTTTATTCAGGAAAGAAACCTCCTTTCCTGCATTTGTCTCCTATCATCTCCTTCCCCATCCCCACACCACCGAGTAGGTTAGGTCTCATTGAGTGCACGGACACACGCTCACTCTTTAAACAGTTCCTGGGCAATGGGAAGGAGAAAAAGGTAATTGATTAACAACCATCAACATTTATCTCTGGGCTGGCCTGCAAGGTCAACCCACCTTGATTTCAAGTGATCTCGATCAGGTATCAGAAAAATCGAAGTTCCGTTTACAGGGTGGCCTGGGGAGGTGGGATAGGGTAGATGGCTGCTGAGTAACCCCTAAATGTCTGTATCCGACCACAGGATTTTCAAACAAGGTACAGTGGTTTGACTGAAATTAGTGTGTGTTTTGTTATTTAGAGAAAATAGAACAATTCATTTTAAAACACCTATATTTACCTTTATAAATTAAACAAAGACCGAGACCACACATCAGAAAGCACTTGATATAAAAATGTAATTTAGAACCCATGATTCTATTTCTTTCAAAATTAAATTATGCATATTTCAGACCAACACATTTTAATCTGCAGTTTTGAAATATGCAAAGTGCTTCTCATACTAAGAAAATGTGATGATTAATATAACCACTATACATACTACTTCCTATTTCAAGTAAAACATCAGTTTTCTTCAATGTCATCAGTATTGCATCATTATTTCAAAAGGTCATGAACTGTAATAGTATATATTTGAAAACAAAATCTTAGATGGCAATGACAATGTGTAAATGTGCTCATTTATATAATAAAACATTAAATTCCTAAAAGGCAACTATAATTAAATGGAAGAGGAAGAAACTCTACTGTTTAAAAGTGCATTTGTTTGATATTTACCTCCATAAGACACCGATACTTATTGACTGTTTTAAAGATTTAATTAATGTTTTATTATCCTTGTTATAAACAATGAAAATGTAACACCTAAGATAAATGTTTAAAAAGGGGAGAATATTTCAAATACCCTGGGTTTAAAGAGAAAAAGGCTATTTATAACTTAATCATTTCTATTGTGTGACATTAATAATTTATCAGGAGCTGCAGCCTGGGGGCAGTCCAATATGTGTAATTTATCTTGTGGAATCACTGCTGATGGTCAGTTAACCTAATATGTCCTGAGTGACTCAGCTTGTTAGGACATAATTTAGTAACTGTCCAGCAGTTGGCTGCCTTAGAAATTCCATCATCTGCCATCCTCCCCATAAAGTTCTATGGGAATCATGTTGGAGATGCCGACACTTTAGATTAAATACTATATCATACTCAGGTAGCTCTTACATAAAACCGTGTGGCAATGCCAGATGTTTCCTGATAGCAGCATGCCAAGAATGCACAATTATAGGGCTCTATTAGGCTGATATGTTTTTATTCTTTATGCAAAAACATCTCATTCTTTCAAGACCGAAGCTGACTTGCTTTTATAACTCAAGAGCCCTCAGTTTCACAGAATTTTATGTGGTATTTATTCTGGGCATCAATCATAAAGTGTCTCTTATGATTTAGAATGTGGTTGTATATCAGAACCAGAGTTTTCTTATAATACCGAATCAGAAGGGTGGGAGTTGCTACAAACGTCACCAGTAGCCTTTGACAGAGCATCAGTATTAGCGAGAAACCCAAGCAGGAGGGAAAATCAAAACAAAACAAAGCAAAAAACAAAGGAAAGTGTTTGGGATCCTTAAAAAAAAAAAAACCTTTTTAAGACATTTATTTCCTACCTTGATAACCATTAAGCATTTTACTACTAAGTAAACTGGCCTATATTGAAAATATGTTACTTTTATTTCATGACAGAAGAAGAAATTTGAGTGAGCTATGATCAGAAAAGACATCTTTCATAGATGCAGATAATGATCAGGCTAATCTACCATCAGAAATCATAACTTATTACTATTTTTCAATCTTAACTAAACATCTGCTGCAAATAACAGGGCACCATTTCATGTAGTGGGTTACTTGGGTTGGGTTTTACCTAATAGTTTAAAGAAAGCATCCTTGCCTTAATCCTTGCCTTCAGTCCTGAGCTGAGTGGCTGGGCTGATTTCCTTTTCTCTGGCATATATGCGGAATGAGGCGATGGATCTTTCTCACCCAGCATTGTCTACACTGCACTAGTCGAGGGGACCGTGCATTCTGATGGCTTGGTTGGCTGGGATTAAGCTAACTGGGAAGATCCCAAATGAATTTTTTTCCTCAATTCCTGAGCCAGATCATTCACATGTACATGTTTTTAATTTCAAAAAACTGCTAAGTTTTGTTCTTAAAAGAGAGGGAAACTGTAAGCAGTTACCAAGTTAAGAATCTTGTCATTCCCTCAAATACATCCATCATTTTGTTTCCCACCACAGACCTGTCCTGCTTTTAAGTAGAGATATTAATCTGCATATTTGTTGAGGCTTAGGGAAAAAGGCGGACCCTCAAATCATGTCTTTCTCGATTTAATTGCTCATGAGTGGGAAACTACGTGTGAAATAACATTTTTATCATCATGGAGAAAGTTTAAAATGCAGCGCAATATTTATAACTGATATTTTGTTTATGATTTAGAAAATCCCTTGGAATCATTTCATATGTTTCAAAGAAAAACCTCATGCCATTTTTTTGATTTGTCCGAGAAAAATAAATAGAAGAGGAGAAGGAGGAGAAGAATCTAGGAATGTAAAGAGTTATATGAGAGAAAAGATATAGAGGAACGGGGAACAAATGTGTGAAATACAAACAAAAAAGACGAGAATCGAATCAGTGAAGAATAAGTTGAATTTAAAGCAAGCTGCGAGAGCCACGAGCAGAACAGGCCGTCCTCGTGTTTATGAATCTTGCCAGTGAACTTTGCAAGTCTCTAAAGTAAGAACGGATATATAAATGCCCACCAGAAAGAAACCAGACACAAGGAAAACACTTTTTTTTTTGCAATCCAGAAAAAGAAAGAAATGATATGTTTAACTCGCACCGACCATCTATACAGAGCCAACTGCGTTCAAAAGCTCATCTCTCAAATCAAAACCATGCTTGCTTGGACTCTGCAGAACAAACAAAGCTGTTTGAAGATAATTATGCTTCAATCCATCTGTAGTTTCCTTGTAGGTGTTTGGGGAAGTGAACTCAATATTCAATAGAAGAATTTTCCCTAATTTTTTGGGTCAATAGAATTGTCGACTAGAGATGCCAATTTAAAAGCATCAGGCAACAGACAGAGTGAGGTCCTTGCTAGTCTCTGGATTTTTCTGACATTTGAGTCCTTGCTTCGTTTCTGTTTTCTCAAAGCTGAGATCACAAAGAGATCGCGTCTCTTAGTTGTAACTGTACTTCTGTTGTGGACACTTTGCACTGAAACATTCGAGTCTTATTTATAATCAACAGGGTTATGATTCTCTCTGTTTCCTCTTCCTCTTTTCTTTTTGCCATACTTGGCAAGAGAGGATTGGCAAGGCGTTCTTTTCACTATACTTCTCTACTCAAGGACTTGATTAGCACATTTTTTGCCAGTAAAACAGGCAGTAATTAGATTTTAATAATCAGTATATTTTTGCTATATCAGCATGTGATTTCAAAGCCTGCGATATTTAAAACCAGCACTCAATAGCACAGGCTGCCACATATTAACTTTGGGGGCAAATAATGTTTTGAAAAGCAGCCCCCTGTAAATATAAGGTGGTATGGCACCATATGGAGACTGGGTTTCTGACATATGGCTTGAATTAACAAGTTTAAAACTGTTAGGATCAGTTTTTCTTTCACTGAACGCAAAACCACAAGATTCAGAAGTGAAATATGCTCCAGCCACTGATACAAAGGCTCACCAAACGCTGGGCCTCTTGGGTTAGATTTTTTTGTTGGCAGTAAGTGCAAGTTATCAATAGTAAGACAAGTTGTAACATGACGGAGGAATCACAAGGCTGCCACGGCTTAAGATTTTACTTCAAATAGTGCTTACGTGGGTCTACACCACACTCTCTCGCAAAGGACCTTGGCTCTTTGAAAGTGGCTTTTGAATTATGATTATTACATCCTCAAAATAAATTGTTGTTCCTGGGTTGATATGAAAGATATTTGAAAAGACAAATTTGAGTGACAGATTGGAAATGGCTCAGGGCACCATGTCTTCTGATCTCCCCTAATTGAACCTTTGTAGGATGAATCGAACAGGAAAAGTTTAAAGATCCAAGGGCCGTATTACACAAATATTGTTCCATTTAATCAAAACTGTCTTTGAAGTGTGGCACTTGTGGGCCACCTGTAACTTTGAAATTTAAAGTCATATAAAAGCTTTAGTGATGTTGAAGAGGACAGTATGCAGCCACAATAAGCTGCTGGACAAAAAAAAAATCAAGATGAAATAAAGGCGGTTTCATATTCATGTTTCCTTTTATTGCCTTTTCATTTTTTTCAGTGAGCAGAATTCTCCGAAGTAGTAAAGAAAAGCATTAGTGCATCCAGACATCCACAGGGCTTATTTTCATCATTGGAAATGTGTTTATTTTGTGTTTCAGCATCTAAACTATAATTATTCCAAGCTTTGCGATACCCTGTCAGTGTTAGGTTGAGGCTGGCTAATCTGATTTCACTTCCGCTCTCTGTGAATCCTTATATGAAGACCAGGATAGAATGCCTCTCTCATACAAAACCAACAATACAGTTTCCTTTTAAGAGCTTGATCGAAGTGGTATCAAATATATTTGTAGCCAGAAAGGGAAACTCCTATAAAGAAAGAATATTCTTCTAATTAGGGGAGCATGTCATTGGATTAAGACTCAGTGGGGAGATGCATTTCAGGTGCTGTGGGAGCTGCTGGTTGGTAAGGAGGAAGTGTTCAGTTGTCACTGTCATCTCCCTCCCCTGGCTGGTGGGGGTGGCAGGGAAGCCAGTGTGAGGGCAGGAAGGAGAACAGGGGCAGCATGACACGTTGGTCACATGAACACTTAGGAGCATCTTGGGGTCTTGCTTTATCCATCACTAGGCACAGATTATGTCAAAAAATACTTTTCAAGTAAATTCATTTTTCTACTGTAAACACACATACAGGCCTTTTTTCTGTAAAAGCATTCTAGGCAACACCTCCATCATTTCTTCACACCGTTTTTTTTCTATAATTTTCTTTCCTAAAGCAAGTCCACATGACTCCTCGTCATCCCAAGACCTGTTCTTTCATACATATCTGTAGATGTATGAGGCTCAAAATGAATCTGGTAATGATTATTATTTTTTTCTAAACATTCGTTTCTGCTAGTATATAACTTTTGGGGCCTAGTTAGAGAAATTCCACTTAATCCTTTCGTTTTAAAAATCAGGAGAGAATCCTGGAGTAGGGAGCAACATTAGAGAGTAGCTGGTTCAATCCAGTTACATCAGAAATGAGAAAACTAAAGCTCAGAAAGGTTAAACCACTTGCTAAAAAAAAAAAAAAA
>NW_024350921.1:1295615-1496391 GCF_902729225.1 Pteropus medius | reverse complement strand
AAAAAAAAAAAATCACAAGATGAGGGGCCTGGCACCCAGGCCTCTTGTCTCCCCACTCCAGGATCTCTGCAGTCAAACAAGAGTGTCTTCAATATTATCTACTAAAACAAACAAAAGACATAACCCAAAAGTGCAATGTTTCTGGCGTTTCCATCTTCATCACTCCAACTATGGCCCTGCTGTATCTTATTCATCTTCATAGCATACTCATCATCTTACCTCTCATGTATTCATTGTTTATTATTTGCACCCCTTCTTTCCTCCAGTAAAACATAAGTAGCGATGTGTTGGGAAATGCTTACCAACCAGCTCTCTGAATGAAAGGGAAAGCACCTGACTTGGAACATTTGCTGATTTCTGTGCTGTAAACCCACCCACAAGGGCTGGTTTCCAGCTCCCACTGTGACTGGACGCAGAGTTGGGAAGAGATGCACAGTAACCTGGGCAAGTCGGCCCGGCGCACTCCTGAGACCAGGGACTCCATCTGTTTTCCAAACTCTCTGGCGATATCCCCAATGTCTAGAGCCGAGACTGACACATACTGGCTGCTCAATTAATATTGGTGGAACTGCCTTCCAGGAGTCATGAGGACCAGGTTTCTGAAAATTGCTGGAATCCTGCTGCCTCTCTTTTCCCGTTAACATGCAAGGCGGCAGCACCTCTTTCTTGGGGAGAATGTTCATTTTCCCAGTTTGCCTCTTTCTGGTTAATGGACATTGGCCAGATTCTGTTTTAACATAAACTTGAAATGGAAGAAAGCATAAAGGGTTTTTCAGGTGACATTTTAAATGCAGATTGAGAAAAACTGCATTATCATAACGAGACTCTGCTGTTTGGGAACATTGTGATAATAATTTGATTCTTCTTTTTCTTCTTCCTTTTTTTAAACACTAGGAATGACTCATTCATTCCCTCCTTCAGAGATGCAGGTCAAGCCCTCTGGCTAGCAATTCCATAACCTCTCCCTCTGTGCAGCCTCCACCCAGGAACCGCTCACAGACTAATCAGCTCTAACCAAGACATCAAGCAACAGAGAATCAGTGTCATTGTGGCAGGAGAATGTAGCCTATTATGGCCAGAGTTGTATATTTTAATAATGAGAAAAGGAAATCCCAGTCCTGCTTCATTAATTAGTGCTACTGGAAATTAAGTCAAAACCAAAAACAGGGAGGGCTTTGCTCAACCATATATTTTTGACACTTTTATCTGCAAACTAATGTCTAGGAAGTATGGCTTATGAAGAACACGTCCAAAACTTTGGATGAACTTAAAGTCAAATGTCCATGAATATGTAAAGAAAGAAATATGTAAAGGCTTAAAATGCAAAAATAAAATTACACATCCCTGTGCTAGAGAAGAGAGCTACATCTTCAAACATTGAGTAGGATTTTCCAAATGTGAATTTTTAAATATGAATACTTTTAAAATATGAATTATGGTGTTTTCTGTGGAGAATTCTGACAGATGACCAACAAGACCTAACAGAAACGTAACTCCCTATATCTTACATGTAAGTATATATATATATATATATGTTGCATGTGTGTTTTACAGGAAATTATTAAGAATTCTGAGTCTGTTTGGGCCTTTCTCACTATAGCATTTAGTATAATGGATAGTGAAAATCCATAGAGCATTTAGCCCAAGGAGTTTCAATGCCATAATAGGGAGATGGTCTCCTGGAAATGTATACATTCAGGAATTTCAGGGAATTGATGTCTTTCAGAAATTCATACATTCAAAATTTTATTCCAGCCAGTACATTTCATTTTAAGGGAATGATATGAGGAGGATGACTTTAACCATGGGGAAGAAATAAGAAACAGAAAATCTTGCTAGGGGCGGCTATTCGATAGAGGTCATGTTCAATACTTGAGTGCCTACATGGCCTTTGGGGGCAATGCTCTCAAAGACAGGCATCTTTCTGTGCTCTCTGTCCCCCACCCAGCAGGACAGTGAGTGCCAGACATATGTATACTGATTAGGATGAGAGGAAATGATTTCAATTGACTCAAACAGCTAGTTGAAAATTTATCCCTGTGGTTCATAACTGTCATGACAAGGGAAGGCTTCGTTTTGGATTTTTTAGGGGAAACGTCTATTTTTCTTTGAGAACACTCTGACTTCGTCTGTATTAGTCAGAACAATGCTGACCTAAAACAAAACAAAACAAAAAAAGGAAATTTTAAGCTGTTGTGGTTCCTCAAAGCCAGCCCAATTAAGTTGTCTAATTTTGGTTCCAATGGAAAATATAATATGCATATAGTTTTTTCCCTTTAATGAATGTCTTGGGCAAATTCTAGAGCATGTTGGACCATTAAATGAGGGAAGTTATAGAAATATTGCCACAGAAGAGCATTTTTTTCCCTATTTACAGAAAACTGGCTAATAGCCAAACAGTCTGGTGTTTCACTTAAAACACAGAGTCATTTATTGCATAGAGCATAAGTCAACTGCCTTACCTGAGACAACTTGTTCCCTTCCAGACTGTTCCTTTAAGGAAGCTTATTTCAAGCTTACAATCAGCCATCACAGGGTCACTAATAGAGTTATGTAAGGCGAGGAACAGCCCAGTAATTAATTAATGGTCCATCAAAACATAATTAGTAATCCACACTTAAAAAAGCAATGACTTGTTTCACGTGCTGAATGAAAAATGTTAAAACAGTGAAAATACAAGTGATTTTTCAAATATAGATTGTCATGAAACAGAATTTAATTCCATGTTTTTATATAATGATGCAAAACAAAACAAAAAGATACTTTTAAGTTTTTCCTTTGAAAAAATTTTCCTTCAAAAGAACCTCAAGATTTTTTTTTTTATGTGAAAAGCCGTATGACTAAATTCCATATCAAGAATTGCACTTTCTTTCTTTCAAATATGTGAGTCTAAGGAGTTTGAAAAAAAATTATTTAAAAATTATGATTTCATGAATGAGAAAAATATTTGACATTTTAGAAAGTTCCTCAACATAAGAAACTATTTTGTGAGAGATGAAAGTTCTCAGTAAACAAGGCAGCCTGGGGCCGCACCATTTTCTTTTACTTTCCTCTGCTCCCCATTTCAAAAAATTTTAGAAGCTCTAATTTAAGAAGTTTCAAAGCAAAAAAGTGAAGATGAGTCCTAAAAGGGGCAGCTTCGGCCCCAAAATAGACGAGCGTTCATAACTCAGGTGAAGGTCTCTCTCTCTCTCTTCTTCTTTCTCTCCCCACCCCCTTTCTGTCTGTCTCAGGCAAACAGCTATATTAATAGTCAGCTCATAACTGCATCATTTTGCTAACAGTCACAGAGCTATATTTAAATTCAGAGTGCTGCTGCCATGAATTCTATATATCTTTATAATCTCGTTTTTAAAATCCTCGCTTTTGCACAGTATGTTTGCTCCCCGGTGACCAAGGGGCTCTTGCTGCCAGCCCCCTTCCTTCTTCCTCACCCTCACCCAGGACAGACTGCAGGCGGGGGTGGCCACACTCCGACCCCTGCCCTTGAGAGAACAGGCAGGATACTCAAGGGCCATGGGCCCTAACCCAGCAATTTTGCTCCTAGGTGAGCTGATTTGGTGGAGTCCTGCTTTTTTCACCTGACACTTAAAATGCACAGTTTGCACAAAGGGGCTTGAGGTGCTGACCCAGGAGGCTCAAGCCCTTCCTGGCTTTCAGGGTCCACGGACCACCTCCACCCTTCTGCCAGTCACACATCCATTCACTGCAAGATAATTATGCAAATATATACTAACTAGGCTTAGTTCCTTACTTAGACTTCCTTCCCACTCCCTGCATCCTAGCCTGGGTGCTGACAGTGTTTTGGAAGAGTTACTAAATAGCTGGAAGGCTTTCTGAATATATCTATCCTGGCCTGTCAAAGCTTGAACAGCGACAGTCCATCTGGGCCAGGAAGACAATTTCCATGGTGTAAAATACTCTTTCATTTCTTCCCTACCAGAGACAACCAGCTGGTGCTACAGTGAGACAGCCAATTCCACTGTGTGTAGACCTGCGCTCCAAGCTAGAGTGGCCTGGGATGACCCTGAAGCTGCATCTTCAGAGCAGTGAGCAAAAACGCCCATGAGAGGAAAAGCCGTTCATGTATTCAAGTCACCATCTCAGGCTGAGGCCGTGGAAGGTGACTGTAGCACGATAGCCAAAGCTCTTGAAAAATTGATAAAAAATGTATTTTTCTTTCAACTTTCTGGATATTAAACATAAGAAAGGATTTGGGGAGAAAGAGCCTGAAGCTTTTCAAACAAACATCTCACTTTTGGGGTGTCTATCTTAGCCAGAAGCCCTTTCTGGCACTTTTCTGTTGTGTGATTGTACATACAAATCACAAAATCATAAACAGAGGATGAAGTCGTTTCTTTCCCTTCAAGTCCTGGGTTTTTGCTCACCCTCTAGTTCTTCTAAGAACACAGTTTGTGAATGTACATCAGCACTGACCTACACAGTATTAATAAGCCTTGTGGACCTGAAAACAATTCAACTCCTCAGTAAGGCTCTCTGAACGTCCGCCTTTGTCCACATTCTGGGAAGGATGAGAGGCGTGATTCTTTCCTGCACTAGCAGGGCAGAGTTCGATATTTGGCAAGTAGTCACAAAGAACACACCAAATTATTAAGCAATAAGAGTCATTGAAGCTTGAGACCTTGCCAGCCTGGAATCAAGGTGAAGATCTGAGGAAAGCAGACGTGGCTAAGTGGAAGCCCAGGACACAGTGATAAAGGGCAAAAACAAACAAACAAAGAGTAAAACAAGTCAGTTTGCTCAGGTAAAGTAAGTAAAAGTCAAAAAAGAGTGGAAAAAATCCACTCCACAGTCTTGGGAAAGTCATCTGATCACTCCAGGAGGCAAAGAATACTCAGAAACCTTGAATAGGCAGCTCTGACAGCCACCGTCTTTACTTCTTTCTAAACATTAAAAGCTCTATTTTTATCAGGGCTTCTGCAGAAGATGTCATGCTACAAGAAGTCACTGGCCAAATGCCCTGGCAAGGCCCTGTCTCTACAACTCTTGGTATCCAGGAGGTCTCTTCCTAGTGTCCCAAGAGGAGGGATCTATGGAGTCCCAGTGTGGACAGGTCTGGCAGTTAAAAAGTCTAGGGAGACCCAGCCATAGCGAGCCCCTATGTTTTGTGATTTTCATCTCTAGGAGGTCTACAAGATCCTTACAATGAATATTAAAAAAAAAAAAAAATCCCCTCATGCTTCCTACAGGAGGAGCAAAGGAACCTGGCTTGGCCTCAGGAGAAACTTTACCTGCTGGGGCTTTTAAGAACCTAAGTGACTTAGGAGAGGCAGAATACTCAACTCCAGCTTCTTCAAGCTATCAATTCCCACCTAACAGAGATGTATGTACAGGTGGTGGATGAGAAGCTCTGGTAAAGGTCACAGTTCAGAAGTATAGACTCGTTAAAAGACGGATTCCTAACCATAGGACTGGAAAACACTTCCCCTTACCCCACCCTAACCACTATATTAATTAGGCCTGTTTACTATGGTTCCTTTTACTCAGTAGATCATGTCCACTTTTCAAGAAAAAAGTTACAAGGCATACAGAAAGGCAAAACATATGGTTTGAAGAGACTGAACAAGTATCAAAGCATAGTCAGATAGGGCAGGAAAGTTGAAACTATAAGATGAGGAATTTTTTTCCACTAAGATTAAGAAAAACTCAAGGATGTCCTTTCTTACCATTGTTTTTCAACATCATATTGGAAGTCTTAGCTAATGCAGTAAAATTCGAAAAGGAAATATCAGGTCTATAAATTTGGAAGGAAGAAATCAAACTGTCTTTGATCGCAGACAACATGATCATCTATATTGAAAATCCAAGAGAATCGAGAACAGAACTCCTGGAACTAAGAAGTGATTATAGCAATGTTGCAGAATACAAGGTTAATATACAAAAGCCAATAGTTTTACTATATACTAGCAATGCATAAGTAAAATTTGAAATAAATGCATATTATCATTTACATAAGCACCAAAAATTAAGTATAAACATTTTAAAAATATGTTCAAGATTTATATGAAGAAAACTACAAAATTATAATGAAAGATATCAAAGAAGAACTAAATAAGTGGAGAGATATTCCATGTTCCTAAATAGGAAGACAATATTGTCAATATGTTGGTTGTTCCTAATTTGACCTATAGATTCATGCCCACCCAATCAAAACCTCAGCAAGTTATTTTGTGGATATTGACAAAATGATATATGGAGTTTATATGGAGAGGTGAAAGATCAAGAACAGCCAACACAATACTCAAGGAGAATATTAAAGGACTGCCACTACCTGACTTCAGGACTTACTGTAATCTACACTCATTTCTTACTACACTACTATAAACTACACTAATCGAGACAGTGTGGTGTTGGAGAAATAATAGACAATAGATCAATAGAACAGACTAGAGAGCCCAGAAATCAAGTCACGTAAATATAATGAATTGATATTAAACAAAGTAGCAAAGGCAGTACAACAGAACAAATATAGTATTTTCAACAAATGATACCGGAATGACTAGACATCCACATGTAAAAAAATAGATCTAGATACTAACTTTACATCTCTCACAAAAAAATTAAAAATATATCATAAAACTTCATGTAAAATGTAAAACTATAAAATTCCTAGATTACATAGAAGAAAATCTAGGTGACCTTGGATATGATGATAATTTTTAAATACAAAACCAAAAGTACAAATACATGAAAGAAAAATTTGATAAGCTGGACTTTATTAAAATCAAAAACTTCTGCTCTGTAAAAATCAATATTAAGAGAATAAGAAGACAAACCACAGACTAGGAGAACGTATTTGCATAAGACACATCTAATAAAGAACTCATTCAAACTACAGTTAAAACTCTTAAAATTCAACCATAAGAAAATGAACAACTCAATTAAAAATAAGCAAAAGACCTGAATAGACACTTCATTAAAGAAGACACACAGATGGCAAGTAAGCATATGAAAAGGCATTCAACATCTTATGTAATTACTGAATTGCAAATTAAAACAATGAGATGCCACTACTCACCTATTAGTATGGCTGAAATTCAAAACTCTGACAAGACCAAATGCTAGAGAGGATGTGGAACAACAGGATCTCTCATTCATGGCTGGTGGAAATAAAAGCTGGTACAGCCACTTTGCAAGGCAGTTTAGAAGTTTCTTAGAAAACTAAACATACTCTTACTGTATGACTGAGCAACCACATACTTTGGTATTTACCCAAAGGACTTGAAAACTTATGTCCATACAAAAAAACTGCACGCAATCTTTATAGCAGCTCTATTCATAATTGCCAAAAGTTGAAAGCAACCAAGCTGTCCTCCAGTGAGAGAATGGTTGGTCATCTGCGGTACGTAAGGACAATGAAATATCATTCAGTGCTGAAAAGAAATGTAAAAATATGGAGGGAACTTAAATGCACATTACTAAGTGAAAGAATCCAATCTGAAAAGGCTACACGTTGTATGATTCCAACCATATGACATTCTGGAAAAGGCAATTCTATGAAGACAATAAAATATCTGTGCTCGCCATAGGTTGGGAGGAAGAAATGAGTAGGTGGAGCATAGAGGATTTTTAGGCCAGTGAAACTACTCCTGATGATACATGTTATTATGTGGATTTGTTTGAATCCATTGAATGTACAACATCAAGAGTGAACCCTAATGTAAATTGTAGGCTTTGGGTGATAATGATGTACCAGTGGAGGCCCAGCCATTGTAACGTCTTTAACACTGTGGGACAGTATGTTGATAGAGGAAGAAGGTGTGGGTGTGTGTGTTTATGTGTGGTATATGTAGGAACTCTCTGTACTTTCCACTCAATTTTTCTGTGAACCTAAAACTGCTCCAAAAATAAAGTTTATTAATTTAAATAAAAAAGCAAAAGAGTTCTGGGAAAAGTGGGGTAATTTTTCCTCCTGCAGTAAGATAAAAAATGAATGAGTGTAATAGTATGGATGAATCTCATAAGCATACTACTGACCGAAAGAAGTGAGACATGAAACAGTACGTTCTGTATGATCCACTAATATAATGTTCTTAAAGCAAGAAAAATTAAATTACTGTGGTTAAAGATACCTAAAAACTATAAAGAAAATCAAGGGAGATTACCTAGAATGGAGCGGTGACCCTTCTCTTGGGTGAGCCTGGGGTTGTGATGGTAGTTTCAAAGTGTTTGCTGTGTAATAATACATTAATATGAAGTTGTGATTATTTCAATTTTTTATATTTTTTGTCTATTTCCCAATTTTCAGTGGTCATGGGGATGGGGAGCACAGCATAGGGAATGCAGTCAGCAGTAATGTAATGGCTATGTGTAGAGCCAGAGGGTGATAGAGTAATCGGGGGGATTATTTCATAAACTATATAAATGTTCGACTGATGTACTGTATATTTGAAACTAATAATAAAATAAAATAAAAGCTAAAAAAGATTCTAAAAAAATGAGAGAGAGGAAGAAAGTAGTATCAAACCTCAGCAAACGAAGCCCCCTTTTCTAATCTATTCTGGAAGGCCGTATATTAGAGCAGAAACTGCATGGTTTTTTGAGTCGGAATACCTAATTCAAATTCTGTTTTTGCCATTTTTTTTTTTTACTCCGTGACCTTGGAAAGTTGCTAAATGGATCTGAGCCTGTTCCTTCCTCTGAAGAGGAAAAAAAAAGAAAAAAACAATTGGCTCCATTCTATTGAAGACATAACTATACTATGTGCTTGGCACTTACTTAAATCCCGGGTGTCATTTAACATGGGGACATGATAACCTATTTTACAAAGCTGTCATGAGGATTGAAAAAGATAATGAAAGTGATGTGCTCAGCAAAATGAACACCCACAGCAGGGACCTTAAAACTCACCCTTGGTGTCTGCTTCTGAGTTCAAATGATCTACATTTTTGTTCCTGCTCATTGTCCTTTTCCTTACTGGATCATTTTCATCTGTCCACCAGTTCCAGTACATATGTAAAACTTTTTTCTCATGGAGTATACTTGGAATATACATGGACACTCAAACAAAGAAAACCATTACACTTTATAGCTGAGATGTATCTCAAAGGTGTAGCAAGACCAATTCCTCCATGTTGTCAGTGACAGCAGAGAGGTTACCTGACTTCTCCAGAGTTACACAGCAAGGCAGCACAGTATGGAAGCTAGAAATCAGGTGTAATGTGTTTCTCCAGTCCTCCTATAGTGTATTCATATAAGACAAATACATTTTCTCAGTGAGCAATGCACAGAATGCCAAATCTGTGTGCACATGTGCACACTCACACACACACATACAAACACTGTTTTCTAGAACTGTCCATACATGCTTATGATTATCTGCCTAAACAACAACAAAAAAGAGTACTTTTCTTGCATATCCTGTACAACTGCATCAGCTCAGACAGCTAAAAGTTGACTCTGTTTCTACATTTTAAAAGCTCTCCTTTTCAGAAGCAATGCCCATTTTGAAACAAGCCTCCACATATGTGAAAAATGTCATGCTTTATATCATGCAGTGCCTCTGGGCATTTCGTCAAATTATTTCCATTTTTCTACTTTGGGTCCTAATGATCCTAGACTCTCACTACTCAAGGGAGGGAAATATGTTGCCTGCCTCCCCTCGTTCCTGAAATATTCACCGTAGCAAGTCAGAGAGGCCATTCGGGCTCCGGATACTCTGCTCAAATGGAGCATGGCCGTCTTTATCCTCTCTTCTCTTCACACTTGTGGCTCTGCTCTTGCTGTTGCCCACATCTACACAAGTGTGCTGGTGATCTGCAGCCTGTCTTTTCTCCTTGGGGACAATCTCTGTTCTTTATACCCAATTGCCAACTTCACGCTTTTGTTTGCTGTTCCCACTGTTACTTTGCTATCTGTTTATTTGTCTGAGGAATTAGCAACTGGCCAGAAATAGAATACAGTCATTCCACCTTTTCCCCCATGGAAACAATAGCAGAACCCCCTCCAGTCTCATGCAAGACTTCCATTTAAAAAGGCCTCAAAGGGAAAGATACGTCTACTCGGACCAATCTGGTAACAAGAGCAATAGGCACATTCTTCATTTACTTCTAACTTTTTCTTGCTCTGTTGGCATATTCTTCATTTACCCAGGCTTATGCTCAGAGCTTCTGCTAATTGCCAGCCTTGAGTCTGAGGCTGACTTTAAGACCTGCTTTCAGTTAAATGTGCTGGCTGATTCCTCAAACCAAGGCGTCTTCTTTAGGATTGATTACAGTATCCATAAAATAGTTCCTTTCATGCAAAATGTTTCTATTTTCCTGGTAGAATGAAAGCATCAAAAATTAGATGGAGTATTTTAGCAATGGGACAGTCTAACCTCTCTTTTTTTTCTCCAGTCATAGAAAATGACTTACTTGGAAAATAATAAAATATGTCACTGTGCTGAAATTGGAGAATATTTTGTCATTGGTTAAAAATAGAAAAGATAATGGAAAATAGCTGGGAAGAAATAAGGGGGAATTTGCTCATCTTGAGGTCGGGACACTCTATGATGTTTGCTTATGCTTCTTCTTAGACACTGCACAGTATTCTAAGACAGCTGCCCACGACATATGATTTTAGAGTCTTGGAAGGTTTTGCAGCTGTCAAGGGAAGAGTGGAGAAATTCTCTGCCAGCCATTGATAGAAGACTCAAATTTTACTCTTGAGATTTATTATTATTATTATTATTATTATTATTTTAATTTAGAGATCTATGCTCTGA
Source organism: Pteropus medius (assembly GCF_902729225.1). NCBI lineage: Eukaryota > Metazoa > Chordata > Mammalia > Chiroptera > Pteropodidae > Pteropus > Pteropus medius. The sequence continues at coordinate 1,485,665 of NW_024350921.1, read as the reverse complement.
GCTTCTACTATTGCTTGTTTATGCCTTAGAGTGAAGGGTTTATCAAAACCTTTCTTGGTAGAAAACTTCGATAGGGTGGGAGAAGTGCCAAGGAGACAATATTTATGCCATGTTGATTTAAGAAGGTGGGAAAAGGTACTTGCAATCATGCAGGCAAGAGACTGAATAGGAAGGTTAAAATTAGCACTTTAATTGTGAGTCAGCTCAGCCTTGATTGCTATGTCCAGCGTTGAGGTGTTCCCTATCAGTAGAAGTGTTCTAGAATAGACTGAACAAGCACTTGGGGGACAGGAATGCCATACACTGGATTTAAGTATCACACACAGAGCTGAACTCTATTCATGTAATCATTAATTTAGCAAGCATTTACTGTGTACCTTCTACCAGACTCTGTGATATGACACAGATGATATCGCTGTGTCTTCAAATGGCTCACCATTTATATGGATAGGTAAATTTCTCCAGCTCTGTTCACCAACCTAATACCTCTTAGTGAAGTCTGCAGAGTGTAATAACCTCCTTACTTGAGCAAAACAATGTTAACTAAAGGCTTCGCCCAAGTGTTTGAAAGAAGCCTGTTAAGTGCCATCCAATGCTTCTGACCCTGCCACGCTGCCAAGAGAGCAGTCCTTAGAAGAACTGCCTGAGCAGAGAGCCTGCAGGACTCCACGTAAAGGGGTCTAATCAGGGATGTGCAGCATAAGACTAATAAAGGAATCGTGTACCTTAGATGTTCAAAGCATCCTCCTTAACAGGATTCCAAAGAGCTATTTCTTAAGAACTATTTAAATAAATAATTTATGGAACAGGAAAGACAAATATTCACTAGAAGTAATTGGCTTTTAAAAAGCAACAGATTCAAGAGAAAAATCAAAGTCAAATCCAATCTCTTTCATTTTTGTTTACAACACCATTGAGGGGCTTCTAAATCGTCAGAGTTCTCTGCATGCCAGAGCCCACCCACCGGACACAGGGGCTGTGAACTCAGCTCAAGCACCAAAGACAGTGAAGGTTTGACCTGATTAGAACCAATGAATTATACTTAATTGTCTTTTTTTTTCCCTAAAACAATGACTTTTCCATTCTTCCATCCCAGTGTTTGAGGTTAGAAATTTCTATGTATCTTCTTTTCCTCTATGAGATCTAAATCTGGCCAAATGAGTAAGACAGCCTTGATCATCCTCTCAGTTGACAGGCCATCAGTTGGTTAACAGCATCGAGTCAATAAAACATCTGGAAATGAGGACCAAAAAGGTCCACAAATGTTGGAAGCAAAACCATTCGTTCAACACTAAATATTACCTGGTTATGATATAAGCATTTTGGTAATAGAATCATAATAAAATTAAAACAGCAATTCATCTTGACATTATTTCTTAGAAAACATAGGATTCCCAGTAATAATAACTTTTTGCTTTACAAAGCATTTTCACATAAATTATTGCATTTAATCCTCAAGAAATAAATATTAGCGAGATACATTATCTTTATTTTAAAAATGAGCAAATTGAAAGTGAGAAAGTTTAAATTTCTACAGGAGACAAGGATGTGGAAGATCTAAGATTTGAACCAAGATCCTAGAATTCTAAGGTCAGCATTCTTTCAGCTAAAATATATATATTCTCTAAAGTACTGACCTTTTGACAATATGTAAGACTTTCAGTTATGGGAATATAGAAAATCCTTTCTTTATTCTATAATTGAATCAATCTACCCATTAACAGAGAGTATACATAGGATCAACACGTAAAGGATTCAAAGAAAGCTCAGAGGTGGTCTCTACCTACAAAAGAGACAAGTTACACACCAAGGATAATATAATCCATAATTAAGTGAAATAGTGAGAAGCAAGAGATCAATGAGAATTGCAATAATTAGGGAAAACTGAAAAGAATAGATTGGACTCGATAAGGAATTTGCCAAAAAGTTTCAAAGAGAGAATAGAGTGAATAAGTGTAGAAGAGGTGGCAAGTGAACTCTTACAATTTTACATAGTCGCAGATCGGTCCATAGAACAGTGGGGATTGGGTTCCATATGGATACTGATAAGTAAGTGCCACAGATACACAAACTAGGATTCAAGACGAGGCTACGGTAACAGCAGCATTAACAAGGACTTAAACTGAAAATGCCAAAGCACTGGCCTGCTGGGGTTAAGGGAGGATGGTAATCTTTTGGACACCTAAAATAATCCAGGCCCAAATGCTCCATGTACACTTGATCCATACCCTGTCACTGGCTGCTGGCTCTGAACTTCCTGAAATAGTACACTTGCCCAAGCTTGGTTCAAAAATACAGGTTAGATGGGATGTCACTCAGTGTAAACAACTGAGTGTGGTTGTAGATGACTGACAGATAACTGAGAAAATTAGGGACAACAAATAGTCAGTAATGGTGACAAATACAGCATTTACATGTAACACAACGTACATTCTCTATTTTATAAGAGAGTTGATGAAAGAGCTGTAATGTATCAGAATTAATGATATTAATAACAATAATAACTATCTTTATTACAATATCAATAGTATTATTTGCAATGCATAATAGATCATATTTATGTAGTGTTGACTCTGCATTTCTCCACATGATGGAAGGACAACTCTTCTTTGAAACTGTCTTGTGCCCTAATGTCATGAGACTGCCCAGCCACTGCTGGGGATGTCATGGAACTCACGAAGGGAGTTCTTATCTCATCTCCCTTAAAGTTGTTTAGTCTGAGCTAGAGGACACTGTCCCACTTTCTGCCTTGTTTAAGAAACAGACTCTCCCACACTCCCTGCCCCAGCCCTAGATGTTACCCTAAGTCTGAGATGTTAACCGTAGTCCATGGAATTCTCATTAAGCACACGAAAGCCTAAATCAACTTCTATGCAGATTTCTTTCTAAAAAATATCTCTCGACTTGGCATTTGTGGTATTGAAACGAAACAATTCCTTTTGACGAGTTGCACTAATCTGAGGCCTGAGCCATAGTGTGAGAGCCTTTCTGTGGATCCCATAAAACACCCAAGAAGTGTGCATTTGACATCTGGTTTGCAGGATTCCTGCAGAGCAATGGCTTTGGTGTGAGACTGTCGGTATGGACTGGCAGATTGGCTATGCACAGAACTGCGCATGAGTCCATCTAAAGGGGTCATACTCAGGCATTAATTGGGTGTATTCCAACAGAATCTTCAGGAGGCACGTGAGCAGTGACTGAACAGATGGATTCCCATGCAGTTACCCACTGGTAACTTAGGGATGGGAATACCAAGCATATACCTCTAGAACATGAGATGCATGCTTTAGAACGTAATTCAAATGTCAGGGTACTTTAGAGTGCACATGTTTAGGAAAAGAAAGACAAAAAAAAATCTAGACTTGGTAATTGTTAGCAAGGTTGCAAAGTTACATTTCTCAGTGCTTCCATGTGTAAGATAAACAGCTAGCTAGATCACAATATAATATTTTTAAATTTTATTGTGAGCCTCAATGGATATCCATGAAATAGAAATAAAATGTGTAAAGACTAGCTTACCATAGTAATACTTAAAAGGTTCATTGGCCTAAAGACTATTAAATAACATGCCTTTTATGATGCAGTTGTCTTACTGAACAGCATGGTCCAGCGATAAAACATACCGATTTTCTGACTACCAGGGTTCAAAGTTGAAATCTACCACTTCCAAACAGTAGCCTTGAGCAAGTTACTTAAACACCTCATTCTTCATTTTTTTTTCATCTCCAATACAGGAAAATAACATATTCTTCATTGTATTTTTGTGAGTTTTAACGGAAATGAAGGAGGATCCTTAGAGCCTCTCTACCCAGACCCGTCCCTGGAATGTGTGGGTTTCCTGACAACATGGCATGGAGGCTCCAAAAGCCAGTCTTCCAAGAGACGAGAAGAGGAAGGTGCCATTCTCGTAGGGCGTTAGCCTGGAAACTGGAACATCTTTACTTATGCAATATTCCATTTGGCAAAATGGTCACAGAAATGACTCAAATTCAAGAAAAATGGACATAAACCCCCTTCTCCATGGGAGGTCTATTAAAGGATGTGTGGCCATCTTTAATTCACCACTCTATGGGGTCACAGAACCTTTCAAAATATAATGAAATCTATGGGCTCTCTTTCCAGAGACGAACATGTGCAAATGTACAAGGCAGGATATTGGCTCAATATTTTATAAAACGCTAAATGTTACACTGACTTAAACAAAGTAGAAGATTTAAATCTCTCTTACAGAGAATTCTGGGATGATAAAGGTACAGCTTCAGCCTCACGTGGTCATTTGGGGACCCAACTTCCTTTTGATTTAATGTTCTGCCATCTGCTAAGGTATTGGCCTTTTTGGCCGAAACTGGTACAACATCGTCATGTTTATGTTTCGTCTCAAGGAAAGACAGGAAAGAGTGGAGGACAGGCACAGGGTGACAAAGAAGTTGCCTATAGAGTTTTTGCTCATACTTTTAGTTACTTGATCACACAGAACCTAGTCACTTTGTCACATCCAACTGCAAAGGAGACTGGGAAATATACTCATCCAAATGGCCATGTGACCAAATAAAACTTTATATATTCTATTAATAAAGAATAGAAGCAAATACATTTCAGATATCAATTAGTAATCTCATCTACAGCAAATAAAAACAACAGCAAACATTTGAATACAATTTTACATGGTTTATAGAAACCCTAAATACCCATCCTGGGACTTTAACCAAGGCTCCAAGGTTAAGAACCACCTTGCTTAGAATTTTAGAAGATAGCATTTTAGATTATAATATTTTAGAGTTGGAAGTATGTTTTCAAATCACCTAATTCTATTCTCTAATGATAACGATAAGAAAAACAGAAACCCGGAGAGGCTACTTCTTACCCAAGGTCACACACCTAATTATCAGAACTAGCCTAGTTCTCCTCAAGGTTAATCAGTGCTCTTCGCACTGTACTATTCAATGACTCATTCTCTTTCTGTTTACCAACTAAGTAAGTATAATACAACAGTGGCAGATAGATATGAAGGAGGATTTACTCTCTTTGGAAATGTTAAGCTATTTATGCTTTCTTGTATTCATTCAGAAAACATGCACCCAGCATTGTGCCACATACGAAAAATACTGGCTAAAACAGAATAACAACAAACCACAAAATACTTGCCTTTAGAGAGCTCACAAGTTTAATTTTAGAGGAAAAAGATAGGTATTTATAACACAAGATGATAAAAGTGCTCCACTGGAAGAGGGAGAAATATTACAGAAACACAGACAAGGGGGTGACAGCTTGAGTCCGTTGGGGCACACATTACAAAGAAAGTAGTGCTTGAACAGGATCACAACGGGAAGGAAAGGAGGAACAGGATGCAAGGGAGGATCCAAGCAAGAGAAAAGAAGACTAGCAAGCTCGTGGCATGGCAGACCCTCTCTCACTCTCACCAGGTGAGAATTGATCATTTAAATGAAGACCATGGCAGAGGAGTGGAGAAGAAGTCTCCAAGGAAACAGGAACCAGAAGTCCTAAGACTTGACAACAAAATAGTTCCGGGATGTGAGGAAAAGTCGGAATCTAGGATATCTTTTTTGTTTCTAGACCAGACAGCTGAGTGGGAGGCAGTACCACACAATAAAGAAAGGAACGGAAGAGGGTTTCCATGTTAGTGTGGGAAGAAAATGAATCGCATTTGCACATATCTTGTTTGAGGTAACTTTGTTTACCTAGATGAAAATGTAGAGTAAGCAGTTAACAACATGTTCTTAATATTGGAAGAATGATCTGGCCTGAAGACAGAAACATGGACGACCGTAGGGTTTAAGTGGTAGGAAGTAGTTAAAGTGGTCTACAGAGAGTGTGTGGCATGAAAAGAAATTTAACGGAGACTACTTGTGGCCCCCTGTATTTAGTGTTGGTATGAGGAATAGTAACTAATAAAGACACTGAGGAGGACCAGACGGGAAAGAGGAAAACCGTGAGACCTCAGTGTCTTAGAATCAAAAAGAGCAGTGAAATTGAAGAAGAGAGTAGCTAATGATGCCTAACGTAGCTAAGCAATCAGGTCAGGGTGAGGATGGAAAAGTGTCGGCAGGATCCTGCATCTGGAAATTATCGGTTTTAACAATGACGGCCCCAGAGGAGTACAGAGCCAGAAGGCAGATTTCAGTGAATTAAAGACATGAGACAGGAGTGACCACTAGTGAAAAAACCCCCACCCCACCCCCTGGAGGAGGTCTGGCTAGAAAGAGAAGGAGGGGTACAAAGTAAATTCATAGTTACAAAAGATGCAAGACAACATTTTTAATGATGAGAGATACTTAAGCGTGGTTGTATACTGATGGGAATTCTGTTGCAGAAAAAAGGAAGTTAAAAATCTTTAAAAGAGAAGAGCTAATTGTTGGAGAAAGATATGAAAGGAGAAAAAAAGATGGAAAAAATAGAGAGCGCTTTTTCCCTGACTCTTTGTAGAAAAAAGAGGTATGAAAAGAAAAGAGGTGGGTAGGGAAGAAGGACAGAGGATGCGTTATTGGCTGGTACAAGGACATTGGCCTTTCACAGTGGCTTGCTGCGGTACGATCATGTCATATAACTTAGAAACTGATCATACCAGATTCATTGTGGATGGAAATTTCACATGTCTCACTATAGAATGACCACTGGGCAAAGTGCAAATACCAATCTTTTCTCTGAGATTATCGTCTCACAAAGAGCACAGTTTTAATTTTTAGTTTCCCCCCCAGACCAGTCCGCAGCTTCAGGAAAGTACGTACAAGGCTATGTAATGCCCTGCCCTATTTACCAAGCCCCTGACATCCTACATTTGTAAATAACAGCATTTTCTGTATCTGACTGTGGAGACTAAACTAATGGCAATGCTTTAGTGTTTGCACCAACAGATGATTCTGCATGTGTGTGAAGTTATCATGACGGTGGGGCTTCGGCCTGTTTCTGATTTTGATACAATCCTCAGGCTACAGAACTTCCCTTCATTCCTGTGGCCACAGTAAGAAAGGATGAGGAAGAGAAAGAAGGAAGGAAGAAAGACCATCAGAGGGAAAAATCTAAGCAACAAATTAGAATTTATGAAGAACCTGTAATTTGTCAAATACATTCGAAGTGCATAGCAAAAAAAAAAAAAAGGGGGGGCTATTTCATTATATTCTTTTATGCTTTTTGGAACCAGAGAATTACAGCCAAGTCTATTCGTCTACCTCCTTTACCCCACCTCTCCCGGGCCCCTCCACACACCCAAAATATGACTGTGAAACATGAAGCTTAAATACATCTAAACCTCCAAGCCCATTTATACATTAAAAAAAAAGTGTATTTACCACCCTCCTGTTCACTCACCCAAGGCACTCCTGTAACAGGCTTCTCAATGGTTCTCAGATTTGCAAATTGTCTCTCATTCAATTCGCTTGAGCAGATGTTTATTGAAAACTTCCTAGGTCTTCAGAGGAAAAAAGCATGGTCTCTGGAATCAAGATTGTGGGTTCAAAGTTCAATTTTGCCAGTGTGACAAATTAACTTTAAAAATCATTTCTTCAGTTTCCTCACCAGAAAAATGTAGGGAACACTAACACTCCACATCATAAGCTTGTTGTGAGTATAAAATGATTTCATAGATGCAAAGAGCACGTGGTCCAGTGGACAATAAGTGTTCGATCAGTGCTTGCTATTATCATTAGTGCTATCAAGTTTTTTTAAAAAGTGTAGCATATTACATAATTCTTGCTCTCAGTCTTGTTTGGGGTGACAAGAGAATGATGCAAGGTAAGTGAAAAAAAAAAAACAGGTACGACATATACTGAAATGTGTAAATAATCTGAATGAGAAACCATTGGTACTAGCCGATGCTTCCTATAAAATGGCTATGTGACATGAACTTATAAGAAATGGAAGGCTGAGCTGAGTAAAAAGGATAAAAAGGGGCATAGCAGAAAAGGATTTTTAAAAAATAGACCAGGAAGACATAAAGATAGGAATGACTGTACAAGGAAGAGGGAAAGAAGGAGAAACATATGCGTTCCAGGCAACAGGCTGTAATTCAAGGAAATTGGATGGAGAGACCGGCATTCCAAAGCAAAACTGCAAGAATACCGAAGTGTGACAACGACGTCTTGGTGAGTGCAAGACACATACTTTGGCACATTGGAAAGGGGAAGTCTGGTACTGTGATTCCTCCTCTGAACTTACTCCATGAGCTCCCGAAGCAGACCTTACTACTTTATTCTCCATCGAAACGACAGCTCCGTACTGTGACTGACACAAAGGAAGTGTTCGATCATGTGTAGAAATAAAATAAATGGAGGGAAGGAGGGGAGGGAAGAAGGAAGAAAGAGAGGGGAGGGAGGAAGAAGAAGGACAATTTTCACAGTCAGAGCAGGTCAAAAAAATGTCTAGCTCCAGAAATGGAGGGCATACATCTGACAGGATAGCCCATACTCACTAATCTTCCTGCCGACTGAGTTTTGGTTGCCAGTTAAGCTATTTGCTCCTCTTTCATTTTGGAAGATCATCCCCAGTCTTGAGGAGGCAGGTCTATGCACCAGGCAGAATATTAAGTACGCTATTTTTAATGTCATGAAACAGTTGTGTGCTAAAACACAGACAAAAATGAGAGTGCCACTGAGCAATGGGACGAAAGCTGAGTAAGTTCATGATAGAAAACAAACGTAGCAGAACAGACTTTGCTCTCTTTTCCTCCTTCTGTAAATATGAAATTTACTAACACTTCAACTTTGCATAAGGCTGGAAATATATACAAATAGTTGCTGTGAGCTCATCAAGAGTTGAAGAGACTATGCAATAAATAGTAGGGGTTAATTAGAGCTCCATCAGCAAGGATCGCAGGCAACCGTGACTGGTTTCTGTGAGGAGCAATGGGTGCACCTTTGAAAGAGAAAAATTTCAACAAGTCATTCTAAGAGCAACATGGTGAATGAGGAAAGAAAAATCACTTCCCAGTAAAAGCCCTTCTGCCTCTTGTTTAGCAAAGATTGCACAGCACCTTTGCCTTTGTGAAAATGAAGGATAGAGAAACGTTTATTCAACTCATGACTACCTGAGCTTTGCATCTTCCTTATTGTAGTAGATTTTCAGTGCTTTTCAAAATTCCACACACAAACCACCAGGGCTCCAAACAACAAAGCAGAGAGATTTTAAAGCATCTTACCAAGGAGGAGAGGGTGGGCAAAACCAAACCTTTAGCCTCATCCATTTCTTTGTTGTTGTTGTTTTTTACATAAAGCTACAATTGGCCTGTATGATCTGATAAGTGTCTTCTTATAAACTTGAACATGAACGGATGGGAGGAAAAAAATAATGAAACTTGCAACTGAAAAAAAGAAAGAGAGAGAGAGAGAGAAGGAAAGGAAGAAAAGAGTCTAAATGACTGGCAGTTCCTATTTTTTTACAAGTGTTACATTTCAGTCCCCTGCCACTACCACATGTTTCCTGTTCACAGATAATTTGTACAACATATTTTATCATTCAGTTTTAGACACAGTTGAAAGGCTTTTGCCTAAGGCTTGGAACACTTTGAAAATTGTATACCATTTGCAAGGCTTTCTTCTGCTTCACTGTGCAATTAGGTGACTGTCTTTACAGACATCGAATTTATCATTTATGGGAGTGTGTGTGCGTGTGTGTGTGTGTGTGTGCATGTGTGTGTGTGTGTGTGTGTGTGTGTTTAAAAACAAGGTGAACTAGAAAATGAATGAGAATAGTTTTCAATAACATACAGATGAGGGAGGAGGAAGCAAAAACGGAGACTGGAGTTCTCAAACAGCAAGTGGGTTTTCTCCCTCAGAGAAGTTAGGTTCTGGTTCCAAACGTTGTTTACATATTTACTCAGCCCTGCATTCTCTGCTAGTAGCTAAATTATGGTGTAATGATCCTAAAGAAACTCGTCTCATTAATCTCTACAAAGTGATTGCAGGACGTTTTGCTGGCTTCCCTCGCCGTCTTCTTTGCCCTGTCTTGCCTGAATCTCTCGGTTTGCCTGGGAAGGAAGCACTGATGTGCTCAGAGCTTCCCCTGGTGGAAGTTGCTGGCAAAAGGTGTTCCAGCCGAGAAGGGTGAATCTGGGACTTGCTCCCCGGAAAGGCTCAACGGAGTATTCAGTTGCCTGAGAACAAAGTAGAAAATGGGACTGGAGGTTCTGATTAAATTTCCTATGCGTTTCTATGTTTTACATAACCTGAATTTTAAAGTCAGATTTGATAAAAGATAACTTATTCCCATCATTATGCCACTTTGTATTTTTCCACTGAATAATGCAAACGAAAAGAGAGAGCGAGGGAGCCTACTTCAACCCTCCAGGAAGAGGCTGACTTTCCTCTGAGGTTGAATTCAGCATCTATGATTATGCAGCGATGTGCTTCTCCTGTATTTTAAAAACACAGCAATAAAATGGCTGTGGAAGGGTCTGAACAGCATTTACTCGCATGATGGGAGAGGATCTTCAGGCCTGCATATACGCATTAAAGTGTTTTTCTCTTTTCTCATTCAGAAAGCAGACTTGTCATGTTAATTTCACCTATAATGTGTTTCTGTAATATTTGCTAACTCAGAAATGCTAACTATACTTTTGTATATAGTTTAGGTGATAATGGCTTCCAAGGCAGATTTTTTTGGAGAGTTTAGAGAGCTGAAAACAGTCCATTAACAAATGTGGCCACTGTGGGTTAGGATGACAGATTTGTAATTCATGCTGATGGTGAGGAAGAAGCAACAGAATTTGAAATCTATTTAGAAAATCTTCACAAGCCTAGAACAAAACTTAGCCTTAAACAGCGCGGGGAAGGAAAAGAAACAGATCTGCTTCATTTGGTACCATTATTTGTTTCAGGAGCCATTATCGGCCAAATAACACTGACTTCTTGAAACAACTAATCATTAGATTTAAATAATTTTATAGTTCATATCACTCCAAATACTAAGCAGGCTACAAACATGAGAAATATATTCTGATGTAAATCTGCTTAAATAATTGCCTGAGTAATACGCTTTCTACGATTATAGTCCTATTACAGATATCAAAAAAAAAAAAAAAACCCATACAATTATATTCAAAGGTCAAGTCCACCTAACCACAATGACCCAGTCAATTCAGAAATAGAAGCTGGACCCCAGAGAGCTCATAGGTCCCCAATTCACACAGGCCGCTTGACTCTCTTGCTTCTTTGACAAAACATTAAGGATAATGTAAAATCAAGCCACTTAGAAACGCTAGACTCTGTAAGTACTAGGAGAGGACAATTAAAGCTGTACAGACATTTGTTAAATTTATACACTTATACAGAGCCAAGACTGAGGGGTTCAGGTTAGGCAGAATGTCATCATAATAATAATTTATGGAAGGGTGGCCACCGGCAGAAGCAGCTGAAAGAACCATCTTGAATGAAATATAAAGTGTTGCTTTCCTTTTGAAATTCATTCATGACACTTTGCAGCGATATAGAACTTTGGACCCAACAAATTAGGGCAGTTTAAGTAATCGTTTTATCAAACTGTCCCCAGGGGGACCTGCCTGCTGAACATGTGGGGAGTGACAGCACCTCTCCTTGGCAGGGCTCACTCACGGCTCTTTCTAGTTTCCGGAAGGCAACAGTACCATTCCTGGGTTTGTGCCTGACCACCTTCAATCTTCCCAACCAGCTTAGCCCTGAGGGCTTGCAAGGACTGCTTGTAAACTGAAGTGGCCATGTAAGTGGCCCCGCTGTCCTTTTTCCAGCTGAGTCGCAGTGGGTAGGTGTGGCTCCTCTTTTTAAACTGTTGCTTCCTTAACATATGGCCCCAGTGAGAGCAAATCTGGAGAAATGAGAAAGCAGCATATTTCCATGATCTGATCATCTCACAGATATGGGGTTTGGAGAAAATTTTTAACTGAGGCAGTTCAAAACTGTCACACACCCACTGGGAACTATGAACGTAGGCTGGGTTCATGGGTGTCCATGAAAGGAGGACTGGCCTTCCTGGCTGAATTCACAAACAGGAGTTGTTCAGGAAATTGAGCCTCTGTAGGCTGCATTTGAAGAAAAATGGCTTTCAGGATTCTGGGTTGAGCCTATTCTTGCCACTGCCTTTCTATGTGACTTTGGGCAAATCGCTTAACCTATAGGTCCCTCAGCTATAAGAGTAGGGTGACTCTTGGTCTTGGATACAATTTGAAAACAGAAACTCCATCCTAATTCTTCTTTCCTTTCCATCACTTGACCTCATTATTGCAATGCGGCGTGCTGTTTTCATGGCACATTTGATTAACCTGCCCGCCCGGGGTGTTAAAAGGCCTCGTTCCTCCAGCTGGGCTGCACGATGTGTACGCCCAGCTAGAGGGGGCTCTCCTGATGCTGGGACACACCTGGCTCCCTGTGCAAAGTGCAGGTGTGAAGGCGTGAGCCCCTCTGTGTATACCACAGTCCCCTCACTGATCACCAAACAGCTGAACCGTAGGTCCTAGTGTCATCGCCCCGTCTTACTCTACTCAGTGCCTCAGCCCTTCATGCACCATCGACATACAGAGAAACCAATATAATAGCTCCCATGTCAAGGCAGCAGCCAAGTGTGCTGGTCAAAAGCTCTGCTCTTATGGGGAACAGCTCTGGGTTCAAATTCTGCTGTTGCACATTACAAGGTAGGGGACCTTCAGGTACTATTCGGAAGCCCCTGCTAGTTACTCTATAGTATAAGGAGAATGGTAGCCCCAGCCTCTCAAGTTCTCAAAATTAAATGCCATCACATTTATGAAGTGTCTGACACATGGGTGTGATACTCAGTAATCACTGGCTGTTATATGTTTACATATTTCAATCTTTCTTGTTTTCACAGCCCTTTTGCATTCAGATCTCAACCCTATATGGCGTCCTGGTCATGGATCTCTGGTTAGTGCTCCTTTCCCCAAACTATGCACCTCTGCCCCTCCCCTGCTTCGGGCTTGGCATGTGGCATCTAGCCCATTCTACACAACTGTCTCCTTCTGTCCGCATGGCATTTGGCGCTTGGGGTTCCATTTTATTCTTGTTTTTAATATCTACTAGTCGAAAAGCTTTTCTGTTTGGTTCACTTCATTCGAGTTCAGTTGAACAACCCTCTGCTGATGTCAGACAACCTGGCACCAGTGCCAGACTCTGAGGGGACAGATGAGGAAACGGTGTGGAGAATGTCAGCACCTGATCACGGATCGCACAGCTAGTGAATAGCAATATGAGCATCTGAACCCACATGTGTCCGAATGAAGCTGGGCAGCAGGCAGACAAACAACATACCCAGATAATTCTTATGTAAGATACTGATTGCCAAGTACTTGCAGAGTAACACTGAAGCACAGAGAAGGGCCCTCAGCCTTACTCTGTTATACAGGGTTGGCTTGTGAGCCACAACTTTGAAGGTGCATAAGTGTGATCAGGGCAAATAAAAGAAGGAAGGGTGGTCCGGCAGTAGAGTTGGTGGAGGCACAGGACAGTGTGGAAGGATGGGCTGCGTCACCCACAAGATGGTATTCTTTGATGGGAGGTTCTGACTTTGGCATACATCAGAATCACCTGGATGGCTATTAAAACACAGAATAAAAATCTCAATTATCTGGGAAGGGGCCCGAGAATCTGCATTTCTAGGAAGTTCCTGGGTGCTGCTGGTGCTGCTGGGTCAGGGACCCCACTTTGAGAGCCTCGAGCTAGGGGAATAGGGATGATGGGGCAAAGTCAGACTGTAGAGGAGATAGGGGAGTTTTCATGTGTTCCACAGGTAGATAAACAAAGAAGGTCCCCATTTTTCTCTTCATATCCCCTAGTCTAACAAGAGCCAGATGCCCCAGGCTTCCTTCTCCTGCCCCAGTGAGGATGGAAATTTCCAGTAGGACTGTTGCTCCAGGATGAAATCTTGGCATGATGCCCCTGGGTGTGCCATGAGGATGCCCCAGGCATTGCTCAGCTCTGGAGGCACCAGGGAAATATAGGTGCTCATTCATAAACATCAGTAACATATCCCTGGACAGTGACACACTCTTGCCTCAGCTTGTAATCAAGCAAATGGAGAAGTTTCCTGAGCTATGTCAAGAGGTGGTAACTTGGTGCCACTTTGGTGCTTGCTGTTCCAGGATAAGGCTGATCCACAGCTGCCTGCCAAAGACACACCTTAACCCCAAGTCTCAAACTTAGAACTCAAAGACTTTTTAAACACTTAAAAATCCTTCTAAGAATGTTCTGGAAAAATTCCATTTCATGTCCATTTCAAGCTCCACTTTTTAAAAAGTTCACGAAATTTACCTACGTATTCTGCAATTATTAATTGGTTTAATAGTCCTCAGTTCGTGTGAGTAGTGTTTTTGGAAAGACTTTATATATTAAGAACTTGGTTATATTAAATTCTACTGTTTTTTTCCCTAAATCCAAATTTTTTCAGCTTATAGAACTTAGAAGAGCTATGAAAATTAATAGTTTTCTTCAATGAAAGTCTTCATCCAATATCACCCTATTTGTCAATTCTCATTGGCTGTATGACAAAAATAATCCAATTTTTCCTTTCTTTGAGTATTGCTTTGATTACTGTTCATGGGCTTTATTAAAAAAATGATTAATACGGTGACTTTTTTCCCATGAGAAATGCAATAACTTACGCTGCATTGTACAGAAAACAAAATAGAGAAATGAAAACATACGGACTACCTAATGCTTTAATAAAAGGAGACCCCAGTGGCCCTTATGTTTCTTTCAACGCTTCTAAAGTCTCCAAAGTTCATTAGAGGTCATGTCCAATGGATTGCTATTTGCAATGTTTGTACCCTATGTATTTTAAACTTAGACTTGACACACTCAGTGTATTTTAGGCAAAGAGTGAATTCAAACTCCATGTATCCTCACACATTTTCTTGATATAATCATTGTAAGTGTGATTTTGCAGTGGGTACCATTTGCTTTTTAGTCAAGAGGTCAACAATCGCATAATTATAAACAAGTATTTCCTGAGAACTCTTAAAAGATGTAAAGCCTAGAAGGAATGTCAGTGATTCAAAACTTAAGCACTGTCCTAGCTCATGAATTTCAGACTTAAGTCTTGTTTTTCAATATTATATTTTGTCTTAGAAATTTCCCCCGTGTCCAGGGAAGGACCCACACGAGTCCAGGCAAAAACGATTCGTGAGGTATTAGAAGACAGTGAGGGAGGTTTTGTGGTTATAGAAGCACCGAGCATCAGGTCTGCCTCTGAGCTCGACAGCGCCCTCACCAGTTACACCGCCGACAAGCTCCTTCACCGCTTGGAGTCTGTGTCCTTGCCTCCAAGATGAAAAAACATGAAAACAAACCGCACAGTATTTTTTTGTGTTGCTAAATAAACAAGAAAGTGTACGCAAAAAGCTTGTAAAAAGCGAAGCAATTTCTAAACGTAGCAGGTTATCAGACTCGCCCAGGATGCTGAAAATCCAGTGCGCTTTAGAAACGCAACACGCAGACTGATAGATCCCGGCTTTTGTTGCTGGACAGGGAAGGAAATTCTACGTATGAATTTCCAGTTTTCTTCAGTCCCTTTGCTGTTGCTAAATGGAGATCATCCCATCTTCGTATGTCAAATGCAGCATATGTGAAAATACCTCCTGATCATCTTTCACAGGAATTCTTTCCAAGTGAGAAAGCGAATAATGGGGTTACGGGAATTCTGTAGTAATACAATCCAGGTTTCCAGCGTGATTTGGATTAGCAAATTCTGTCCTCGGTCTTACCGTGTGTGGGGAAGCTGCAGTCAAGATTTCACGCATTTTCTGAAGGAAAAAATAAATAAATAAAAGAAAACTTAGCTATAGGTATTGTGTAACTGCTATTAAGAGTCTTGCAATTCATGCGGAGTCGTTTTAGACAGCCTACTGCTAATCCTCGTTCAGCAGTGACTTATAATGCAGATGACGAATTGTGAATTAACAGATAATAGGATGTACCTTGTGTCACAGGTTATCATCATCCTCATGATGAAAAGTAGCAAAATGAGGGTCCACTGGTCTCCTCTGTTTTAGTCCTTAAAAATCCAATTCAGACAAATATCAGCCCAAGCCAAACTTTCTTGTAGATTTCAATCTATATTGAAAAGGTTCTTATTGTTCTCCCTACCATCTTCTAGGATTTTTTTAAGTTCTACACTATAGTATTAAGTCAACAGAGCTTCAGTGCCTGAGAACATATAGAAAGGTGTGTATTCCTATTATTAACCTTAGAAGTTCTTGATCTGCCCAGATGACCTCACCTTATCCCAGATTCCGCCTGTTTACTATAGGGCCAGAGTGATCCACATTGGCATTTAATAAAAATCAGAAGTATAGGAATAAAAACCCTGTTTTTATTTTTTTTCAAGTAATTTTAATTTAATCAGAATGCTTTAGCAAACTCAGATTACTAACAGCTTTAGGCATCAGATCTCACTGTACATCATTAGGGTTGATTTTGGAGCAGAACCAGAATTTTTTGCAATACCTTCTTTGGATGATATTGCCATCTAGTTATTTGTAGCTGGACTGTATATAGCAACAAGGGGGAAAATTCCTATTAGCTTGGTGAATAAGAAATGTTCCATAGCAATGCTCAAATAACTCATTGGCTAATGTTCAACCCAGTCGGAATTCAGAGTCTCCACAAAGGTCTGGAATCGTCATAACTCAGTATGTCTCGTTTCTCATGACCTTTAACAGCTTTCTTATAGGAGACTAATTGGGAGCAGGATTTGGTGGCTCTGGTTTCAAAAAAGTACATCTCTGGCATATAAAATATTTTCAAGTGCTAATTCCAAAATGAGTATATTAGACACATACAGAGAAGTTTAAAGAGGAAATAATTCTGTGAATCTCTCCACGGTAACAGGCTATTTGAATAAAATCTATCATATCCACATACACACACGTGCACATTCATATTCTAACATACCTGCACTTTGACCTCTGTGGGTTAACTACTAATTGCTAACACCCCCAACACGATGGGCTTTCTTCGAGGTAGAAACTATGTGGAATGACAGAAGGTTGAACTTGGTAGCCAAATAGGCCTGGCTTGAACACGAATTAACTGTTAATGGCCAGCCAGGTCACCCATTCCCTATGATCCTCAATTCCTTCCTCTGTAAACTGAGGATAAAACACACACTTCATCAGGTCATTGTGTAGACTTCATGAGATAATGTCCAAGGATCACCCTTAGCCCAGGGGTTTGGCACATGACTGGTGTTCAGAAATTGGTGTGTATCATTGAGGGAGGCCAGCAATTCCTGTAAACTTGACGCATTTGCTAGTACAGCCAACTTCCCAAGCAAGAAAGAAGTTGAGAGAAGGGATGGAAGAACCCAGTTCCAATTCATGTGAAAAAATCAATCCAGAAGGTAGGGTGGTCTGTCCTAGCACAGAGAGATGGGTCTTTACCTTATTTCAAAACAACTGCTTACTTCTGTTTGCCAGAGAGCAAATCTGATATTCGACAAACTGAGTTACATGCTACGTAAATTAAAGGGATTCATTTTGTTTCTGTAGAATTCTTCCATAGATTGGGAAGATACAGCAACTTATCATCTTCAGGCTAAAAATGGAGTTATGATTATTCTACAGAAGCTCCCACCTGCAGGAGTCCAGGCTAACAGAGAAGTTCCATCTTTGTCACCTCACCCTTCATCCTCAGGTTTCCTATTCAGCAACCAGAATTTGGGATCTGCCAAAGCATGGGGGCTGGCGTTGGTCAGAAATCCAGCATGGTGAACTTCTAACTACATTGTTACACTTCCGGGTTCCTCTTCTTATCTTGCTTATCACTATCTTTTAGTTAGTAATAGAAGTTCCTTGGATCAATTTTAGAATTTTCAGTCTTTTTCAATTCTTTATGCTGTTGCTGGCCTTGTACTTCCTTCTTCTCTTCTCCCCTTTTAGATCCTTTTTATTCAGTTTTCAGAATACTTAGAGGAGATTGCATTTTTCTATATTCTTCCTTGCATTTCACCATAAAAGGTGCATTCTTCCTTGCATTTTTCACCACTGCACAGGATGGCAGTGATACTGGGTGCTCTGATCTACTTCAGGAGACTGTCATTATAGCATTTAGGACATTGTACAATTTAATCACATTCAGGAAATGTCATTTTCTATGTAGAATGTTAGTTTCTGTTTGGCTTTTTCATATTCTGTCATTTTACTGCAACTCACATAAAATTGTAGGGAAGGAAAAGGAGGAAATCATGAAAATAAAAGGAGGAAATTTTACTTCCTAGATTCTAACTCACTGGATTTGGGAAAAGATTTGCTCCCCTAAATTGACCAAAATTTATGAGGACCACATATGTTAATGTGCAAATTCCTTTCCTAATCATTCCCTCTTTTAAACATTTGAGACATAGTGGGTTGAAAAAGTGGCTCTGAGTTTGATGTATCATCTGCTATAGAGTAGAGTTCATGTTGCTTCGATACTGGAGCCTGGTGTGGTTTATCTGGTCTACATCTGCCCATGGTTTTAATAATTCAGTTTGTTTTGAATTTAGGGCATGTGTGTTCATCAAGATTCTCTTTTGTTCAAAGGGATTTTCTGTGACCCAAATCACAGGTTCTTTCTGTAACTGTGTCCTTCCAACTCCGCTAAGGGGCTGCCATATTTTTATTTATAAGGACCTCTTCACCATTTTTTTTTCCTGGATAGAAATAGCAATATATTATTCTATCTTAAAAATTGTATTTCTCAATGTTTTAACATTATTGGGTCTAA
Organism: Pteropus medius; assembly: GCF_902729225.1. NCBI lineage: Eukaryota > Metazoa > Chordata > Mammalia > Chiroptera > Pteropodidae > Pteropus > Pteropus medius. The sequence goes on along the minus strand of NW_024350921.1, from coordinate 1,466,970 downwards.
TGTCCTTGGGAGCATTTCTTAGAAGTGCATATTTCACTTAAAATCATCTAAAATACAATTGCACTGAGCTATTAATCCTATTTAGGTTAAAGGCATGTTTAATAATCAATTTACTTTACTTCTCATTGAAGTACTCCAGGACCCTGATGTATCTCACAGAACTACTCCAGGCTACTACTGCCCTTATACTATTTAGGGGAATCCTATGAGATTGATTCTAGGACTATTCAAAAAGAATATATAATTTATTTTGGAAATAATGTTGATTGGCTAAATCTCCATGAGGGAGAAAGACTAAGAATGTTGATAAGCATGAAAGGAAATTCTCCTTACTCACCCCTCTAGTTTCCATGAGAGGGCGCTTCAGCTGAACACTTTTGGCCTTTGGCTCCACCCATGGCCCCTCCTCCCGGAGGTGGAATGAGTTACCTGATTCAAGATTGGAGGTGTGCAACTGGGTGCGGCCGGCCCTCCCTCTCCCTTCCTGGAGCAAAGTCCCCACTGAAAGCCATCATTCTCCTTGTTCTCCCCAGGAACAGACCCCAAGCAGGGATCCACAATGCCTGTGACTGCCAGAGTGGAATAGTGGAGAGCTCACCTAAGTCATGTTCTTTAAAATCAGCTTTATAACAAGAAAGAAAACTTTTATTTCAAAATGTGGAAAAACTAGGAATTGGGAGAATGGACTCAAGTTTCATTTCTTTCCATTTATTATTAAATAGGTTAGTTAATCTCACTTCATCCCATTTTGCTTGGATATAAAATAACTCAGCTCCAAGAACTACCCTGATAACCTCAAAAAGCTGCTGTAAAGTTCAAATATAAAAATGTACCTCCATTCTTTGAAAGCAGTAAGCTATCTGACACAAAATAGGCAAAAGTGAAAACAGTACGCTTGGTGGTAGACAGCATCTAAGGTGGCTCCAATGTTCTTGTGTAATCCAATCCCCTGAAGTGTGAGCTAGACACAATAAATCTAATAAATAGAACCTGACAGAAGAGATGGGATGTCACTTTTTAAATTTGGTCATAAGAAAGCAATAGCTTCTGCACTGAGCACTCTCTCTTGGATTACTCACTCTGGGTTAAAACATCTCCCAGGTGAAGCAGCCTTGGGGAGACATCCACATGAGTGACTCTGAGGCCTTCCACCAGCCATGGCAGTGAGGTCTTCGCCATCTGAGCCTTGAGCCCACTGCAGCACCAGCCGACACATCTGATTGCAGCCAATTTGCTCCTGGATGCCTGACCCACTAGGGAATGATAAATGTTTATTGTTTCCAGACACTAATTTTTAGGGTTATTTGCTCAAACGCCAGCCTCAGGTCTCACCACCCTTCCTCAACATGCTGATGACTTCTGATGTTTTGACTGATTTTCTCCACCTGGGGGTTAGCCGGCTCCTGTTTTCATCTCTTCCAGTGAGCATCTTCCTCCAGTCCACCTTACTTCTTCCTGGAGAGTCATAGGACAGAAGTATGTCTGCTGGCTCTGTGAAGGCAACCAATCTTTGAGGAAGACACAAGTCCCACAGAAAAGTTGGTTAGAGACTGCATTTTCAGGCATTAATTCAGAATTCTTATTGTTTCTCACTATCTTAGAGTTCTCCATTACAAATTATAAAAAGCGAAAAGAGAAAACTAAAAAAAAAGTAGAACATTAAACTATTTCATATTTGAATATTAAAGAACCTCTTTAAAAGTGAATCCTTATGTAATTTGGTGAATACTATTAATGGAGGGAAGTTTCATGTAGGAGAGAGAATATCTGTGGTTTATTTTCTCTGTTTTACTATCCTTAGTAACAACAATGTTTATTGATATAGGTACCTAAGCACGTTCATTTCTGTAAATTATAGTTCAACTTATTTGACTTTTCTTGGTCCGCGTTAAGCACTTCTCTGTGTGAAAGGTGAATGCCTTTTCGTGAGCTTTACTTATACTTGGGAGCCAGTTTATCCCAGGCTGTGCTTTTTGTCTCCATTCCTCAGCTTCTCAAGGCAACCTATGGATTAGTCTGTATTTTACATACATGTATGCCCAGTGTCTTCAGAAATGCCATAAATCCCTAATTATGTGCATGATTGTAGTGAATCGTATGGAAAACTGAAAATTTCCTGGAGTTTCTGCCTCTGTTCAACAACCTTATCCCAGTCAGCTCACTTTCTCCACCTGGGGATTTTGTACCTGTGACTATGCCTTCATTTTTTATACTGTTCACAGTAAAACAACACAAGGAATACAAATATGATGAAAATTTGTGCTTATTTCTTCTACTCTTTGGGAAAATAAAAATAAAAATACATACACGATGTCTTTTCTGTATGTTATCCCTTTATTATTGAGCTAATTAAGCTTTATATGCATTTCTGCTCTTTTCACCCCTGAGCCAGGGCTCATGGAAAAATAATGGAAAGGATAGTTATGGAATTTGTATTGTAATTTATAATTATGGCAAAGAGATGGCTGTGATATTAATTTGAATATGAAAAAAAAATAAGACAGATCTAAAGACTCCAGAGAAGAGATACAGAGTAGATATTTTCTAAAAAGTCCTCTACTAAATTCTCAGACTTATGTCCCTGTACCTCTGATCACTGTATAGCAATATTGAACAGACAAGGTAAAGCAGTTGGTAGACCTGAACAGAACAGAAGAAAGCTCATTTCCTACTGGCAGAGAACTTCTGAAGTTTTCAACAATGATGTACATTTGAGGAAAGACATGGTTTTTCAGCCTTTATGCTGCTCCATATGATCATAGCACACTTGGTGCGGTGCCTGTATACTTCAGTGATAAATGGTATATGCACAGTTGTCCCAAACTCAGAAGGAAGATAATTAAAACCAACCATCTCATCTCAGAGATGTGTGAAGATTAATAAAACGATTTCTGTAAAGGCCTCTGAGCTTTCAGAAAGAAGAATGGACCACATAACATATTACTATGTAGTTTAATTTGTAGTTACATGAGTTACGTTTATAAGCACTTTATATCAAATGAAAAACATAATTAGTGGTATATTAATACTTCAAAGGTTATTTTATATACACAGCAATAAATGTAAAATTTGAGAACTTAGTCATGAATTCACTTATTGTACAGCATATGTTATGGAATTGGGATATATTTTAAAATTTAACTAGTAATAAAAGTGAAAAAAGACAAAATGCAGTTTAAGTTACTTGATTTTCATCAATTCAAAATAAGATGAAAAAACTTCAAAGAATCTTTTCCTGCTCTATTTCAGTATGAATTCCAAGCTAAGGATAGGCTTCTTCTGAAAACAGAGTCAAATGTGGGTGAGAACTTGCTCCAACTTAATATTTTTGAAATTTTAATCTGAGTGCAATGGATGGGCTGGATTTGAGTCGAGAGAAGGTAGAAGTGAACAAATCACGTAGGACTGGTACAAGGGTTTGTGCAAACAAGTAATAAGAGCCTGGTCTTTGATGGTGATAGGAAAATGGAAAGAATGAAGGAGAAAAGGAAATGTTATTAAAGAATAGTCAGGTCTTGAAACTAACAACCAAAAGAGAAAGCGGTCCTTTTGCTATAAGAAACTGCCAGTATAAAGACACAGAAACAACACTGACTTAGTCCGTTCAGGCTGCTATACAAAATGCCATTGACTGGGTGGCTTATAAACAAAGAACATTTATTTCGCACAGTTCTGGAGACTGAGACGTCCAGGATCACGGCAGCAATAGATGTGGGGTTTAGTGAGGGCTCCCTGGTACATAAACAGGGCCTTCGCGTTGTGTCCTCACATGGCGGTGGAGCCAGGGAACTAGCTCTGTAGGGTCCTTTTTATAAGGACACTAATCCCTTTCATTAGGGCTCTGCCCTCATGAGCTCATCACCTCCAGAGGCCCCGCCTCCTAACACTATCATACTGAGGATTAGGTTTCAACATATGAATTATAGGGAACACAGACATTCAGACCATAGCATTCTGCTCCTGCCCCACCCCCCAATTTTGTGTCCTTCTTGCATGTCATCAACACAAATCTATATCCAAAGTATCATCTAAATATGATCCAAATACAATATGGTGAGACTCCAACTCTGAATCTGCAGAATCAAACATGTCTTATGCTTCCAAAATACAATGGTGGGATAGGCACAGGAGGGACATTCTCATTCTCAAGGGGAGAAATGGTAAAGAAAAAAAAAAGTAATAGGTCCAAGGTAAATCCAAAACCTAATGGGGCAAACACTAAACCACAGGGCTTGAGAACAATTCTTCTAGGTTCTGTGCCTGGCCTTTCAGATGCACAGGGTGGAGCTGGGCCCCCAAGGCTCAGGGCAGTCTTGACTCTACTGGGTGTGACCTACACAGAATCTCTTAGGGGTTGCAGTTCCATACCTGAGGCTCTGCCAGGCTAGAATCCCATGCCAGTGGCTCTCCTGGTGGAAGCTGGCTCTGCCTCCAAAGCTCTGCTGGGCACTGTCCTAGTGGAGGCTCTCTGTAGTGGCCTTACCCCTGCAGCAGCCCTTGGCATGGGCTGCATGCCAGTTAGGGCAACCCTTGCTGGCCCCAATCTACTCCATCCTTCAAAATCTAGGTGCAGGTAGCTGTGTCTTGTGCTTTGCTGGACTCAGTATGTGCCACACTGGGGGCTCGTAGTAGCTGAGAAGCATAGCGCTAGAATTCAGGGTGCAGCACCCAAAATGTAAGGAGCTTCTCTGAAGTGGTGTGCGGTTCAGAGTTAGTCACTCCAAAGATGTGCCACTGTAGTCTGCAGATTGCTTTGAGCTAAGGGCGACTTTAGTAGCAGGCTCAGAAGAAACTACTGCCTCTCTCGACTACTTGGAAGAACGTGAATTAGGGGCCTTGCCCATAATGAGAGATTACCAGGGATAATCTCTTTTTTGACTCACCTTGATGCCAGGACCAACTTCTATCTACTAAACATCTGTTCTTCTTATTCTGCAATGAACTTTTGAAGCCCCCAAAGCACCTTACCTCACCCCTAGCTCAGGAGGTCTTGTATACCCATGTTCTTTTTCTGTCTCTGAACCTCTTCTGTATGTGGGGTCTCTGATTCTCATGTATGTGTGGTTCTTATATGCACATATGTATTAAATTTGGTTCTTTTCTCTTGCTAATCTGTCTCAGGTCTATTTGATTATGAATAAACCAGCCAAAGGAACTTTGAGGGTGGAAGAGAGCATCTCATTTCTTAGAGCCTCTTTTGAAATTGTTCTGCCCCCCAGAGCCTTGCTGTGAGCCTATGATGGGAGCGTCAGCCTCCGCCACGATCTCCAAGTTCCCTTTGCGGACATTTTCCCATTGCCTTGGATAATTGGTCCTAGTTGGTGTTTAGATGGTAGACTAATCTTGCCATTATTTTGATGAATAACTCCTGGCTTCTGCTGAGATGGCCAGTCCATACTAACACCCTTACCAATTTGGCCGCACCCTTTCTGTTCTCTCCCAAACCAGCTTTTTCAATAAGGATAGGCTAAGAATTTCCCAAGTTTCTAAGTTCTGCTTCTTTTCTGATTAACAACAATCCCATCCTTAAACCATTTCTGTCTTCTCACATTTTACTGTAAGCATTCAAGAGAAGCCAAGCTTCCCCTTCAATGATTTGCTTCGACATTTCTTCAGCCAAATATTTAATTTTATCACTCACAAGGTCTGCCGTCCACCAAACACTTGACAAGAACACAGTTTGGCCGAGTTCATTTCCACATTATAACCAAGATCACCTTTCCTCCAGTTTGCAATAACATGTTCCTCATTTCTGTCTCAGATCTCATCAGAAGGGCCTTTACCATTGTTAAAATGAAAAAACAGGCCCAAAATGGAGTCATTTACGCTAAGTCCCACATCAGCACGCCAAGATTTACTTGTAGTTTCAAACTCTCCCAGGAATGGGACCTTTAATCAATCAATCTAGAATCACCCCTCAGCGCCAGCGATGTCATCTGCCTGACAGACCCCCCTGCCTTTCTCAAAGAAAGGGGACCTTGCCTGAAATAATTCTCTCTTTGCTAGAAACTTCCTTTTATCTGCCCCCTGCTGCCAGTAAAGTTATTCTATACGGCTCTTCACGGCTCTTTCTCATTGCCGGATGGGATGCTGCCCGATTCATGAATCGTCAAATAAAGCCAAGTAGATCTTAAAATCTACTCAGCTGAGTTTTGCTTTTTATTACTGTCCATGTTTCTACCAACATTCCTTTCACAATCACTTAGGCATTCTCTAAAAGGCCTGTAGCTTTTTCTAGCCGGCACGTCCACACTCTTCCATCCTTTACCTATTACGCGATCCCAAAGTTGCTTCTACATTTTTAGGTACGTGTTACAACAGCACCTCTACTTCTCAGTACCAATTTTCTTTCTGCATTAGTGTTTTCCAGAGGAAAAGGTATTAATATGACACACACATATAGATAGATGATAGATAGATAAATGATGATGATAGATGACAGATAGATAGATAATACATACATACATACATACATAGACAGACAGACATAGAACTGACACATGTGGTTACAAAGGCCAGGAAGTACCATGATCTGCCATCTGCAAGCTAGAGAGCCAGGAAAGCTGGTGTGTAATTTGGTGCTGGTCCAAAGGCCTGAGAACTGGGGAAGCTGATGATATAAGTCTGGACCTGTATCTGAAAGCCCGAGAACCAGGAGTGCTGATATCCTAGGGCAGAGAAGGTGGGTGTCTCAGCTCCAGCAGAGGGAGAATGAACTAATCCCTCCTGGACCTTTTGTTCTAGTCAGGCCCTCCTAGGACTTTATTCAGTTCACCAATTCAAATGTTAACCTTTTCAGAAACTACTCTCAAATACACATTCATAAAGAAAGTTTTACCAGCTATCTGGGTATCCCTTACCCAGCCAAGTTGACACATAAAACGAAGCATCGCAAGTGCCATCTGTGATGTTAGACGTGTTCCGTATCTGCACTGTCCAACACGGTAGCTACGAGGACATGTAGCTACTAAGCCCCTGAAATGTAGCTAGTGTAATCGAGGGGGCTAAACTTCTAATTTTATTTTGTTTCAATTAATGTAAGTTTAAAATTAAAAAGTCCTGTGTGGCTAATGGCTACTATACCGGCCAGTGCAGATCAAGAAGAATTAATAGCATCAGAAATGCTATTAGCAGGAAAGGGTAAGCAGGGACAAGAGAGAGCTTGATATATATGGGGCACAGACAGTCACATAAGGAGCATGTCACATAAGGAAAAAAATGTAAAATTACATGGCGGAAGACTAGGATAAGAACTACAAAAAAAAAAAAAATACTTCAAAGAATAATGTGACACGTTCGTTATTCTCAGTACCCTTCAGGACTTACTATTTGCAGTCTCTCTTTCTTTGTGTGTGCCATTCCATTCACACCACTTATTGATAGCCAAACACACCACTCAGGAGATTATGTGAGGGAGGAAGGAATTTAGACCTTGTAAAAGCAAGCAGATACTAAAAAGTCAGGGACAACGTTTCTTGGAGTGAGTCTATCCTCCTTCCTTAAGGTAACTAGCTACAATGCCATTCATTAAAGGCACATGTTTTGATATGTGAGCCCTGAGTAGTCCATGCTGCAGTGTTGACATATAGAATAAAATTCAGAGAACTCTTCACAATTGCAATAATAACTCATAAAGGGATAGACTTATTTGATGCGAGAAATGTTTTAGGTTATAGCTGCTAACTTAGAATATGAGTATATCTTGCCTCTCTTCCACTGCTTCCAAATTTCCAACATTTCCCTGAGCTTATATATAAGGAAGCAGTTTACCATCCACTGAAAGTTTGCTTTTTCTTTTTTTAACTGTAGCTACTTTCTAAGAAATAAATAGAATGCGGTCCTGTATTGTATTTGAAAATGCAAACACTCTGTGTGTGATAAAAAATTTTTAAAAAATAATGTGCACAATGGGAAACGTTCAGGGTATATATATATATATATATATATATATATATATATTATCTCAATGGATTTTATAAAGGTACAAAATATTAGATCTGTGTACGTGGTAGCATTTTATTTATACCATGGATATATTTGTACACAAGTTGATTACTTCTGTATTTATTGCTTCTGATCAGCAAACAGCTTTTAAAAACTGTCATAGCTTGGCAGCATACTGTTATATGTAACCATAATAACAAAATAATTACCAAGTGCATCCCAGAGGTACGCGGTTTCATCTTATATATGATTAAGGCTTTATCATGACACAGTATTGCAGTATAATGCCCTTTCCAATTTCAGCATTCTATGAGTCTATAATATTCAATGAAGGAGAATGCCACATGTTGCTTATTAGATCCCTTTTTGTTTCCAGGAAATACCTGTTAGATTGGTTTCTACACTCCTCATACTAATGATGTAAAGGTACGATGAGTTTAATTCACACTGTGCTCTTATTGCAATATATCCCACTAGCTCAATCGTTTTTATGGGGTATATTATTGAGGAGGACAGAGTATGTCATCCCAAAGTATGCCAATTTGGCATATGTGTTGTTTTGGCCTAAGGCAACTAGAACCTAGTCAACTCAGGAAAGGTATTTTTTTAAACCTCTCCCTTAACTACAGGAAAGAATTTAGAGAGAGAGAGCCGGTACCTGTGTGGTCTGGCAAATATTTGTTTACCACACATGTGCTCTCCCCACCTTCCAGTGGATTGTATTGCTCTCTTTTGAAATCCAGACCCCCTACCTGCTTCTCCTTAGCTCAAGTGGGCACATAAACCTTGATTACCTGACTACCTCAGAGCCTAATATCTTTGAGGCTCCCATATACATGAAATTAAATTTGTTTTGTTTTGTTTTCTTCCTGTGATCTTGTCTCATGCAAGTTAGTTATTAGACCAACCAAAGAACCTAGAAGGGAACATTACCATCCAGGCTGCAGGGAGGTGGGGTAGGTCACCAGTCCTCCCTACTTTTGCCTCACCACTAACAGCTTGGTTTTTGCTTCTTCTATTGACATTCCTTACAAGATTTCATTTCAGAAAAGTGCTTCTGGTACTAAAGTCAAAGAACAAAATAAATCTAGTATTGCAAATACACACACACACACACGCATGCACACACTCGCTCACTGCATACACACAGGCAGCACACACCATCCACATGCATCTGTGTTGATTTTATGTCCCATTTGCTCCTCCAGATGCCCTCTTCTTCCATCTCTACCCTATCCTGTGCTAAGGAGTCTGATATTTAGGGACAAATCGTGAGCTGTCCCACGTATAGCCCCTGACTTCTACACAGTCTTAGCCAGAGGAGCCCTCGGAGTAGGAGAGGTGAAAATCAGGAGTTTATTCCTCCTCCCTCCCTGTAGAGTCCCAGGGGATGGCTGTGTCCCTCAAGTGGCCTGCTGTATAGAATTGTCCTCTCCAAGTCCACTACTTGCCCCCTTTCCTGGTCTCTTCAGGCCTTGTGTCAGGATATTGCACCATCTCTTCTAATGCTCTAAACTCTGACCAGAACTCTCGAAAGAGTTCATTAAACTCTCTTCAAATGACCCAGGTTGAGAGTGCCATTTGTTTCTTACAAATAATAAACTCGTGTATATGCAAAATACAATTGTGAGCACACATGAGTGCACACACACACACACACACACACACACACACACACCCCAAAGCCTCTAAGCAAACTACTGCAATATCAACATCACAGTAAATAATTCATTTACCATAAAGAAAGATACCCATCTATCTTATTTTTAATTTCTCTAAGTGAATACTATTCCTGAAATTCAATTTTAAAGAGATGCAATTTTTAAAAAAATATTAGAGTGAGTTTATTTAATGCATTTTTCTTAATTACTTTGTTATGATTTGCACTGGACATATCCTTCAAATTAGTAATAACATTTCTAGTAAAATATCCTTTGAAATGTATAAATGCACAAAAGTATATGTTCAAAGATGTATGTATTACATTATATACAATAGAGGAAAATGGAGAATTTCTTAATGGTAATCATTAGGGAGATAAATTTTGGTACATTTATAATATATAATACTATGGAGAGAATAAAAAGTAACACTATGCTCTGAAATGTTTGGAGGTTGAAAAGAGTTGAATAAATAATCCTACATATAATATTCTGATTGTAAAAAATTATACATCTGGGCACATTTATATATGTAAAGTCATGGAGGGGGCATGAAAAAGCATTTTCAATGGTTGCCCCTGGAGAGAAAGGCTGGACAGCAGAGGCAGTGCACAGGGGCAGGTGGCGGATGGTGATGTGCACAGACTTACATGAATGAAGACAGCTCAAAGTATTCAGTAGAAAACAAACTCAATGTATGAATCAAAACTAAATATTTCTAAAAACTTCCTTTTCACATCTCGATCATTTAATATAACAAATATTAATATGAAAAAATGTACACTTTTAATTATCTATGTCTATTTTTAGAATTGCATCTGTTGACATTTTTCTTTTCTTTCACTTTTTGAAGTCTCACATTTTGGGAACTCATGTTAGCAAAAACTCTTATAGGTGTTTTATTAACATTTTTTTGGAGGGGAAGATAAAATTCCTGAATTATTCATCTATTTTTACATATTTTAACTTCATATTTTATTCATTGATTACTATTTTCTCTTTATAAACAATTATTGGCCAAACATAGAGATTATTGCTCAATTGTGTTTATGAAGAAAAGTAAAAATTCAGAAGAATAATTTAATGTAAAATCGCCCTGATAAATTTCCTCTTTTTCAATTTTCCAATGTTATACACATTTCTAAAATATTTTTCAAATAGCAAACAGAAAATATTAGCTATTCTTTCATCTGGATGGTAAGTTTATATATTCTTCATGCAGAGTGATCTATCAATGCTACAGAATACTTTGTAAGGTGAAAATATGACCAAAGAGGAAAATTAGGAATCATTTGCTAGGAAGTAATTCAAATATCAAGGCAACATAATTTAGAAAGCAAATATAATTGCTCATATCCTGCAAAAAATTTTTTAAAAACTTAGTCCAATATAATAATTATCAATACGTGAACTGGTTTAAAACATTTACTTTAGGCCTATTTGGTTTCAGATGTTTCAGATTAAGTTAGAGGAAACATTTAAAATATAGTTAAATCCTTGAAAAAGAATCAGAATCAGCATGATTATTTTAATATGAGCCTGAAAACAAATAAAATTCAACATAATATAAAACCGACTCAGGATACATTCATAGAAAATGCTCCAAAAAGTTGATAAAAACTCCGACAGGTAAAAGCTTAAAAATGGTTAAAATTTTGGAAAATTTTCCTGTGACTCTTGAAAATAGCCCATAAATAAAATTTAAAAAGTTGATTGAAAAATATTCCTTTTACATTTTTTTATCAGTGAATTTACTGGTAAGTCATCTCCTTCGAAACTCTGCTTGATTTTGAAAGATTCATGAAAGATGAAAACAAAAAGGTTAAGCAGGAGCCACATGATGCTAGACCTTGTCTGTATTCTAAGCCAGGAGTCCCCAGGCCACAGGTTGGTAGTGATCTGTGGCCTGTTAGGAACCCAGCCTCAGAGCAGGAGGTGAGTGGCAGGCAAGCAAGTGAAGCTTCATCTGTTTTTCAGCCGCTCTGCAGTGCTAGCGTCACCGCCTCAGCTCCACCTCAGATCCTCAGGCATTAGATTCTCTTAGAACATTGGTCCTTGGTGCCAAAAAGTTGGGGACCACTGTTCTAAGCCATTTGCTATGCGGGTTATTGTAGAATTCTGTGAGTGCTTTAGGTTATCTGATGTGCATTTTAGAATGCTTTCTTTAGCAGTGAGTGAAAGAAAGGTGAGGCCAAGGTGAACATCGAACAATAAGTCCAGATAGAAAACTATTAAAGTAATCCAGCAAAAGGAAAACCAGGATGAAGTTGAATGCACTGGAATCAACAAGATTTGGATAATGGCTGTATAGGAATGTGAGTCTAATATAACTTCCAACCCAGAGCAACTTATGGGAATCACAAGAACCTCCTTTGTCCTCCAGATGCTACTTTTTACTGCCCGTTATGCATCTACGTTCCCTTACAGTGATGGGGGTTCAGTTGGCTGCAGACCAAGAATTTATAGTGATATTAGTTATCAAGGTTAAGAGAACTCTAATAGTCAGGCTTTACTTCCTGGTCCTTTTTGAGGACAATGGAATACTGATTTTCTGCCTCTCCCTGACCGTTTGTCTTGCTCTACTCAGAGACAGTGAGTTCCAGAGAAATAAATACTAAGGGAAGCAGCGTGACTGGTGGGGGTAAAGGTGTGGTCTCAGGCTTCAAGTTTAGAAAGTAGAGTTCCTGAAAGTCATGTAAGGTAGGCAGATGCAGACTGTACGGAATCTCTAGAAAAAGTTTGTGCTATTTTGATCTCTGACAACATAGATTTTATAGGAAATCAATCAGGAGGTAGGAGGCCGCATCCTGACAGCAGTGCAGAGCTGCGTCACAAGAACACCAGCTGGAACAGGAAGTTACAGTGGTGGTGTGTGCGGGGGAGGGTCATCTATCAACCAGCCTTCTACAGCCCACCTGAGAAGGAGAGTTGATCATCACACCGGTGATGGAGAGAGAAGCCAAGAAAAGTCCACCTGGAACAACCATGTCTAGGTGGATTACCCCACCTTCAGCATGATTAAATAAGAAAACAAGGAAAGAACATGAGTGAGACAGGGAAAGAAAAAAAGCAAAACTCCACCTGAAGAACAAGGAAAGGGAATAGTGTCCAGAGAAAGAACATTCACTAAAAATGGCACATGGCAAAAACTAAAAGAAAATTTCAAGACAAATCCTCAAGAAAAAGCAAAGAGATAGGCCTCTAATTAACCAGCAGCACTAATAGTCAGGAGGGAACAGGTAAAGGTAAAGAAGCAGCAATAATTGATAAAATAGAGCAAAAAGGAAAGGAAAAGAGAATATAGAGAAAGGGCCATCAAGGAAACTAAAAATAAAAGCGAAAATAAAATCCAGATGGAATACAATAAAGAACAGAATGGATAAGGTAGGAATCTAATCAGTGATAGGACAAATTTGAGCTCTTCCAAAGCATAAGAAAAGTTTAAAGAAAGTCTGATTAGTGCAGACATCATTTCTATTCTTGAAGAAGAGATGAAAGCAGATAGATCAGAAGCAATAATCAAAGAGATGAAAGAGGCCTACCTAGCTAGACAGATTTACAGTTGCTCACCTATTGCAGGCAAAATTAATTAAAAATATTTCCACAGGTGGTATTCCTTGAACAAAGAGAATTAAAAATATGGCATTTTACTTTTACTCTGAAAATTAGGACAATAAGACAATATTAAGATAAGATTAATAAATTAAAAGCATTACATTTATTAATATATTTATTGTGCTAGTAATTCTTCTTGGCGCTTCATGTGTATTCATTCATTTAATTATCTATTCTTATTTCTGTTTCACAGATAAGGGAACAGTCACAGAAAGGACAAGTAACTTGACAAAGATCACGTAAGTAGCAAGCATCGCAAGTGACATACAAAGTCAAATATTACAACTATGGCTTTCTATCCTGAAAAATAGTTTTAAAACTAGATAGAAAGTGTAGTAGCCTCTAAAATCATATATGACTTCAGAATAATGAAAGAAATAAAAACAAAAGAAACAATAGGGTATAACAATTAAGCACATGGACAAACATACACAAAATAGAAAGCACAAAGATGGTGAAAATGACATTGAATATCATATTATAATAATAAACATAAATCAATTCACTCATCTATGAAGGATAAAATATCTTTATTAGGCAAAAACCAAATTCTGACAATATATTCTTTAGGAAAAATACACCAAATAGGGACAGATGTAAAAAGCAAGGGGAAGCAACAGGATGGGAAAAGATAGCTTTAACAAGTGCAATAAAAGGAAATCAGGAATTGCAATAGTAACATCAAAGAAAACTGAATTCAACATAAAAAAATTGAGAGAAGCAAAGGATGCTTTTAATAAAAGGAACAGTTCTCCAAGGAGATACATGATTCATATAAGCTTACAGACATCATATACATTTCTATTAAAACATATTAATTCTAAACTACCTTTTCTATAACATTGGGAGAAATGAACAAATAAACAAATGTATTAGATGACATTACTAAGAAAGCACAATGAAAGAATTAAGAAATATAAAAGAGCAAATTGATAAATTAGAAAATAATTGAATAGATAATTCCAGGAACTGGTTATTCTAAAATGATAATGAACTTCATACAGTTATAATGCATCTGGAAAAAATTGATAATAAAAAATAAAAGTATATATATGCATTACCAGTAACAAAAATAGAAATATAATCACAGATTCTAATGCCTTTTTTAGGTATTAGGACATACTACAGATGACTTTATGCTAATAATTTTTTAATATGGCTTAGAGAAATAATAACTAAAATTTTAAATATGGCTTACAAGAAATAACTAAAATTGACACACGTATATGTATCAAAACTGATTAAATATATTAACTATTATAAAATAAAAGGAATTTAAAGGTTGACGTCCACATAGCTTATATAATCCAATTCTTTCAGAACGTCAAAGTAAAGAAAATCTTACTTTTTTCCCAAATGTACACAACACATAGGAAATAATGGCTATTTTCCTAAGTAATATTGCCACCGATATCTGACAAAAGTAGTGATCCAAATAAAAATTCAGATAAACCTCAATCATTAGAAAGATCCAAAACTCCTAATAAAATACATACGAGCAAACTAATTTCATCAATATATTACCAGGGCAATATTCAATGGCCAACTTTGCACAGGAAGACAAAAGACATAGATATTAAAAAATCAAAATATGTGACAGACTGCATTAATAGTAAGAAAACTGCCCAATTTAAGCTGTGAAATAGTGTGAGAGTAAGAGACTTCGCTGAGAGCAGCACCGACAACCTTCCTCCCAGAAACACACACACACACACACACACACACGGGCACAGAATAGGGTGCACAATGTCAAGCCTTTCTTGCAAGGCCTGTGAAAGTTAATAGAACTCATTATCCATTCTTGATTTTTAATATAATAATAATCTTTCTGATTTACTAATAGAAGGACATTTCCTTAACATTGTATCTAATGGCAAAAAAAAAAATGTAGAAAGTTTTGATACTGTAGTCAATAATACAAATACATAAATGCATGTATACATTAACAAATTATTTTCTGATTGTTCTAGACACTTTAATAAAACCATAGAAAGAAATGAAGTGTAAATAGTGGTAATAAGATAAAATTATGATTATTTGTTAATGATAAGATTTCCTACCTAGAAAATTATAGACTCAGCTGAAAAACAAATAAGATGAACACAAAGATTTAGTAAGGTAGCCAGCTCCAAACACACACACACACACACACACACACACACGAGCATTTCATATACCAGAAATAACTAAACAGAGAGAATAATTGAAAATGTTTCCATTCACAAAGATAATACAAAAAATATCCAGGATCAAAATTTAAAAAGTATATGATCTGTATCAAGAAAACTGTAATATTATACAATAAAGAATGATATAAGACTTTAATAAAGGGTTGATATATCATTCTCTTAGATGGAAAAGCATGATTTTATAAGCTGTCAATTATATCCAGGCAATTATAATTATATTTATAGTTTATAAATATTTATAATTTTTCCAATAATAAAATGTAACATATTTTATCACTATAATTCAAAATTTGTAATATAAAAATATAATTGTGAATATAATTGACAGGCAGATAAATCAACATAGCCTTAAAATAAGATGTGGTATATAAAAGCATTTAGTATATGGCAATAAAGTCATTTCAGATGAATAGAGAAAGAGCAGAAAAATTTTAAAAACAGATCGCTAAGCAGATAAGATTACCTTTTATAAAATTTGTATCACAAAAGTAATACAAAAAAAAAAATCCAAGGACCACAAGTTTAAAAGTTCAAGACCTATTTTAAGAAAACTATAAGTGAATTCGGTAAATAAAAAAAAAAATATGACTAATACAGTCTAAAATTTAATGCATCGGAATAGGGAATGTCCTTTCAAGCAAACAGCAAAGCTGAATTTACAATAAATTGTCATTATGTTACTACATGAAATTCAAAATGTTTGTGCAAATATGTATATTTATGTGTGCATGTCATTAAAAGGGTGAATGATAAAAGAAGGAAAAATATTTGCAATACTAGATTTCAAATGATTAATTATTTTCACAATAAACTGGCATAAACATCAGGGAGCATAATCATACAAAAGCATCAAAAGCCTTAAAAAAATCTTCCTAAGATTTCACCATTAATTCTTCTTCTAGGAATTTTCCTAGGAAATTAATCATATATATATCCAAAGTTTTATTCACTACAACATTTGCTGTGGCATTGTTTAGAATGATTTTTAAACATTGAGTAATCTGGTCAGTTATGCTAAATCAGTATTTGGAAAATTTGTAGTATAATTGCTTGCTTTTATATGGATGTATGCAGGCACAGGAGAATGCCATGTCCAATTGTCATCCACTCCTAGTTGCTCCCAAAGAATCTACTGTAGGACTTGTTGGGAGATAGTTGAGATGTTTTACAGCACGTGTTATATAGAAATCAACTTGGAAGCCTGCTAAGCACTTATCTTTTCTCCAACACCATCTTTACCATGTAGTCGCTGGGGTCCCTTTCCTCCCTAGCTTTACCCAGGACCCCTTGCTGGCTCCTGATGTCTGCCTCCGGAATTTTCACACTGACCTTTCATGTCCCTCTTCCCTGCACAGGTGCACAGCAGTTCAGCTATGCCCCAGCTTCTCCATCCAAGCTTGCCTACTCAACAGCTGTAGCTTTCCCGGGAAACTGCAAGACCTCAAGTGAAGACAGCAGAGACTTGCAAATAATGTTTAAATAAATAAACAAGCAAACTAACTAGCTAAATGTTTCTAGTAAATAAATGCATATATATGTATATATATAAATGTGCATATATATGTATATATATGTATATATAAAATATATATATAAATATACATATGTAAAATATATATATGTGTATATATGTATATATACACATATATATATATAAATATACAGCTGTATATTACCCACGGGGTTACAGTCCAAGACTCCCAGTGGATGCCTGAAACCATGGATAATAATGAATCCTAGACACACTATGCTTTTTCCTCTACAGACATACCTATGATAAAGCTTAATTTATAATTAAGCACAGTAAGAAAATAACAATAACTAATGAAACAGAATGTACTGTAATATAATATACTGTAACAAAATTTATGTGACTGTGGTCTCTCTCTCTCTCTCCCTCCCTCCCTCATAATTTTTATATTTTTCAATCTAAACCTATTCCTGAATCCATGTAACCATCCCTCACTTGCAGTAAATGGCTTGCTGTCACTTGTTCAGTAGGTCCCTTGCTGATGTCTCTCTATCATCTCAATGGTTTCTGGGATAACTCATTGTCGTCAATTGGAACACGTTTCTTTCTGCTACTGTCTTCTGCCACAAACTTAATGCCATTTCCATCTTAACTAAGCACTTAACTACTCACTGTGGCAGTAACTTTTACAGTCTGAGGTGTAACAGCAAAACTAGCTCAAATTTCTTGTTCCCGCTTCACAATTTCCTGGATAGAAGACTTGTTTTCACCACAGATCTTAGTGTGGTGAATTTATGATTTTTTTTTCTTTCCTTGAGGCTAGAACTTTCACCTTTTCACTTAAAGAAAGCATGTCACAGCTTCTTTTTGGCATATCAGAATCGCCAATGTCACTACACTTGTGCTTTGCAGCCATTATTAAGTAAAATAAGGGTGACATGAACACAAGCACTGCAATGCTATGACAGTCACTCTGATAACTGAAATGGTATTAAGTGACTAATGGGCATATGCAGTGTGGAGAGGCTGGACAAAGAGATGACTCACGAGACGTCATCGCACTATTCAGAATGGTGCATAATTTAAAATCTATGAATTGTACATTTCTGGAATTCTTAATTTAATGTTTTCAGACCATGGTTGACCATGGGCAAATGAAACTTTAGAAAGTAAAACGGTATATAAAGGGAGAATACTGTTTTATATATATATTTTCAGTCCTATGAACATTTTAATTTCTTCTGTAGTAGAGATAGCTATCCAACAAAGATTTATCTCTACTTTCATAGTTGTCATAGATTAGGCTCCCTGGAAACAGACTCAGAGAGAGAGAATCAGACACAGAAATTTGACTGGGGCACACTCTTGAGACACACACCTGTAAAGAAATGAGAGGCAGGATTCGGTAGAAGGAGAAGCCGACACACCATACAGTGCAGCTGAGTTCTCAGCTGATCCTACAGCACCCTCGGGATCTGGGTTATTCCTTTGGAATTGTCTCAACTTAATCCCAGGGGCCCAAGTTTAAGAATCCTGCATCCATAGTCCTTAGCCACGGGCAGTGACCAAGGGAAGAAGCAGCTGTGAGTCTCCTGTAACCGATGTTCCCAGCGTTCTGAGAAAGGGTATCACCATACCCCGTGCAATGGTGTAGAGAAGATGCAGGAAGAGGCCACCTTGACAGAAATAACCTCTAGAAGGGCCATGAGACTGTTCTCACTAATAAAATGTGTGTGGAAGTGATGCTTGTCACTTTTGAGAGGGTGGTTAAGAAGTAGATGTGCCTTTCTGCATTGGTCAGGAGAGATAATGCTGTCACAAGAAACAACCCCCCAATCCCAGTGATTTCACCCAGTAAGAGTGTATTTCCTGCTAACTGAATGTCCACTGTGCATCCAGATATTTCTCCAGAGCAGCTGGTTTCCATCTGGTGACTCAGGGATCTGATGCTTCAATCCTCTGCCATTTTAACATGGGGAATCCCTACTCATCATGGAAGAGAGATGGGAGAATTGGAAGGTGTGCGGGCTTTTCATTGTCTCCTGGAAGTGACACACATTATTTCTGCTCACATTTCAATGGCCAGAGCTGATCATATCAGCACAATATTAGCCATGGGCAGTTACCAAGGAAAGAAGCAGCTGTGAGCCTCCTGTAACCGATGTTCCCAGCGGTCTTACATAAAGGTAAGGGACACAAAAGTATAACCATCCAGGAATAAGAAATGAGAACTGGAAACTGATAAATGACACTTTGTTTCTGCCACACTTCTCCACTATTTTTCAACTATGACTCTCAGGCACTGGGAGATGGCAGTGCCACCAGACAGGAGACCGAGTCCCTGAATTTCTACATAGAAGGCACTTGGCCAAACACTCACACTGGACTGAGCAAGAAATAAACTTCTTTTATTTAAAAAACACTATACTTATTAGATTTATCCATTACAGCTTCTAGTGTTGCCTTAACCATTACATTCTCTTTGGGCTATTCTGACCTGTTCACATTTTCTGCAGTTAACATGCATTACTTTATAACATGCATTACTTTAAGAACACATAATATGTATTTTCTTATTGAGAAATGAGACTGGAAGAATGCTAGAGGTTATTGCAGCAGTTCCCTGAGGGTAACAATGTGTCTCTGACGTTTTTCTGCTCACAGCATCTGGTATAATTCAAAGTCTACTTGAGATATCCAATCCAAGATTTACCTTTATAACTGCAGCAATCAGATCACTGCCTGGCATAGTAGTAGGAGCTCAGTGGTTATTGTTAAATATACAGCTACTGACTACCTGAATGGATAGATCAACTACCAAAAGCAAGAGCAGCCAAAATGCCCAACCACTCTCAATGCTCTAGAAGAATCTCTCCTGGTTACCATTCCTCTTAGGAAATCTATACTTTTTGGCTTGCCCCTCAGGACGTTTTCCTTAATCTTTCTTTCTGGAGTCACATAGCCCATTGCTTGTGTACATGTAGTTTGCAATAAACTTATGTGGAACTTTGTCTCATTCCTTAAACAATCACGTGTCCTTTGTCATGCTTCTTAGCTTATGACCAATCTGTACCCTCTATCCAAAATCCCACTTCTTCCCTATGCTCCTAACCAACACCGGCCCATTTTTCAGGATGCGGGATGAAAGTCTTCTCCTCTAGGAGGATTTCCAATAAATAATTGTTTTTCCCATTCCTCCATTATTGCAGTGCTTACTTGTGCCTCTGTGATGCTGTTAGTGTTGCCCATGTCTCCAGGTATTGTTCTGGTTTGCACATCTGTCTTTCCCATTGGATAAAAACCCACTAAGAGCGGCTCCCTCTTTGCCCTGGGATCGCATTTAATTGTCTCATACTTGGTTTCTTTCCCATCATCTATCGTAGCACCTGACATTGAACAGACATTTTAGTATATGTTCATTAAATAATTGAACCTAGGTACAAGTTAGGAGACTTTATTCTTTTCCTTCTTAGGTTCTGAGGTTCATGTGTATCTGCTTATCGGGATTAGGACACAAAATCCTCGAACTCCCTGAGGACTCAGCGAATCAGGGTCCACCAAGGGCTGAATCTCAAGCCATATCCTGGAATATCAGTATTGAATTTGGGAAAGCTTGCTAACTTGGGGCCTGCAGAATAATTGTTCTTGCTTGCTTTCAAACAGCGGGGAAGGGAGGTATATCGTATAAGGTAACATGTAGATTGCTGTCAGTTTAATGTTTTTAAATGATCTGAAAATGTAATTCAAAGCCCTTATCTTACACTGTCACCCCATTAAAAAAAATGGATAAAAGCCATGCCAAAATTGTATCACTATTTTCAGGATCATGTCATTACAACCTAGACATTGGGGTACTTTTAAAAATTCTTTACAGGTCATGGACAATTGAAAGTTTAAATTTCTTAATGTAATTTATTTTTAAAATAAGGATTTTAATGGGCTCACTAAAAATAATTCTAACCCATCACATTTATCTCAGTGTTAAATGTCTTTCAATGAGAATATTGTCACGTGCTGGTAATTCTGGACAATATATTTTTCAAACATTCAGTACAATCAAACATTTTGAAGCCAGAAAAGGTAAAGTAACTATTAAAGAATTTTAAATTAAACTCTATATTACCCACTACTATATGAGTTATTATTACTAAGTTATCTATATATAACACTCATGTGTATACCACCCTCAAAACGCAGGATTTATGTAATACATGCACAAACATTTTGTTAGCCTCTGTGTAAAATATTTAGATGGAGTGTTTTATCATGCTTCTCAGTCACATTACTCACAAAGGTTTTTAAGATACTTCTATACTATTAAATAAATCCAACCTTTAGGAGAAATATAAATATTAGCCGCATATTTTACTATACTCAATATCATAGGTTACATGAGATGCATGTGTTTGGTATAATCTCTTATTTTAAAATACTCCTTTCTACAGAAATTGATATATAAAAATACATTCAATGGATACAGCCTTTCTACCTTACTTTTTAAAATCTAAGATATAATAGAGAACTTTAAATCCAGCATGTTTACTCTCTAGATATAATTTCTGTAGGTCTTTGTACATAATCAGAGCAAGAAATCTAACAATTAAAAGTATTTATTATATAATTCCATCATCATGATAGTAGATTTTTATGCATGCGTGTGGGCAGGAAATATGTGGTCATAAAAAAAAAAGTTCTTCCTAGTTACTTTTGTTCTCTCGGTTTGAATAATATTTTATGTTTACATAAAGGTCCATGTAACCATCTATTTGCAATTCACCTACTCTCAATCGTAAATTCCAAGCTTTACAATTGCTGAGTAGCCAGGGAAGGAGGTCTTAAATTGGAATATGTATAAAAGTGAAAAAGATTGTAACATAAATTATTAACCTTGGAACATCATATGAATATTTAGACATCATGTGATTATTTAGACATCTCCTTATAATAATTATCACAGTGAATCTGGCATCACTGAATTTAAAATATTTCTAGATTACAATATGTTGTATAATATTTAGCCAAATGTTCAATAAATAACATTTAATCCAGATATTAAATATTTGTTTTTATTTCACATTTACAAAAATTTGTGCTCATTTGAATGTATAGGCTGAGTTTCTAGTTTATTTAATTCTACAAGTCAGTCTTGACTTTTCCACGTTCCCCTGTTTTGTGGGGAGAAAAAAGTGACATCGACGTCAAAATCCTCTGAAATAGAAATATCCAGAGAGCGGACGAACTAGACAGTCATGGGACCAAGTTCAATACATTATCTGAGGAGAATTGCTAAGTATGTGTAATTATTTTAATATGTATCATTAGGCCGTATTTTGTGTAGTGGGCAGTTCTACTCCTACGTTGTTTTTTGTTTCCAGCCCAAGGACATATTTCAGTGTTATAATAATTTGTTCCTCTTAATGTGACTATTATTTGTGTTTTAGGAATGATTTGTAGATTTTTTTTTTTTGACAAGGGACATGGGGCTCTTCATATTATAAATAAATTACAGAAAATTGGAACCAAACTACTGTTACTCATTGTTATGCTGACAATTTAGAGGGTTCATGGCTCATGAGCTTGGCTAACTTAAATTTTTAGTGCTTCCTCTCTGTTAAAAATTTCTGTTTTTCCATCATTTTTGACAGAGATTCCTCTTCTGATGCCTTTCCCTGTGGTATTCGTTACCACTGCCTTGACCCGCTCGCATTTAAAGAATAATAAAGCTTTGAGGGCCTTCATCTTCTGATCTAAAGCCCCTTCTTCATCCCCCCAAGCTCTGAGAAAAGCAGAACAAAAAGGTCTACATTTGTGCAGATAACTAACTTATTTAATCCATATAAAGGTCCTTTGCCATCAATCAACCTTTTGCGGGTGGGAAAATGGGAGCCAGAGACAGTAATTACCTGCTGAAAGGGTCTCAGGTAGCGAAGGGCCAGCAAGGATCTGAATCCCAGCTTCTCATCCCCAAACCCTTGCACCTTGTCTCTGCCATGGTGGGGGAGACAGTGTATTAGTAGCGAGTAGAGTGGTGTTAGGATTTCATCCCCTGAAGTCACCATTTTGATTCAATCAGCAGGAAAGTCAGTAACAATAGGAAGTTCAGGACCAGTGAGGCCCCATGGTGGTACCAAGGCATTACAAACTCGGTGGTGTCCATCTTAGTGGGCAGAAGTTGCAGCTGCCTATTAGCATCTGAGGAAGACAATACATCTTCCTTCTGTGTCTAAAATAACACAGAGACCTCCTTTTATTTTTTCTCTGTCATATTAAGCGCTGAGTGCAGTTCTGATCCTTGGGAACTATGGCAGCTTAAGGCTGTCAGCCCCAACAGAAGGCGTCCTCGTAAAGGATGAGTATTATGTCTCTTTCATAAGAATTAAAGATCTAATCTGACCACAGCGCCATCAGTGCTGATCCGGGAAAGAGACTTCTTCAAAAATGGAAGACACATGATTACCTTTTATGGGTGAGATATTCTAATTATTCAGTAGGGATTCGTTTCAGGTTACAGGATTTTTATGGAAAACCATTTAATTTTCAGTACCTGTCATTCGAAGTGGACAACGAAGAGGCACATTTAAGAATTACTGGAGCACAAGGCCAGGCTCTCCATAATTTGCATACACCCATAGAATATAATTTTTATCTTCTTTCCACATAGGGAGGCAGTGAAATTGCAGATATCATCCACAGACTGCTGCATGGCATATTGGTCGTAGCAAACTGTTAATAATAATAATAATGCAGGAAATTCAATTTTAGGAACTAGCTATATATACCCCCACAAGAACTTCCTCAGATGCTAACTCGAGCAAACGAAGGGGAGACTGTATATTTTCTCCTGCTCTTCTGTTTCTTTACTGTTCACCAAAATTAAATCTAGTGCATAATTTCCTACAGCAAGTGGTCATTTTAATGATGAAGATTAAACCCAAAGCAGACTGATCCGTAAGGAAAAAAAAAAAAAAACTATAAGCAAATAAGCAGGAGTTGAAATCTCTGGGTTGTTTCACTAATTTATGCTACTGGTTGATCTTAGGTCTATTACAGCAATTTGTGGGGCTATTAGGTTTGGTCTGTGCAAGTGGGAAGCATCTCGGAAGCTAGACAGCAGAGATTCTCACACTAGGACTTACACTTGTGCCTGCTCATGTCCTGGGAGACACTATTTGTCACCATTCAGATGAGGTTTCCAGAAGATGCCTTGTCTTTAAAAAATATCATCTTGTCAACAAATTTGCATTTTATAAGTTGCAGAATTATTCTAGGTAATGCCTTTTAGAATGGAGTTCTTGCAGTGATGCCTTCCAACTATCTGAGATTCGTACAGCTTTGCCTTCAAGGCATATTTTTCTCAAGCTCCCTCTACATATTTCCCATGAGCTTGATCTCACATTATTCTCCAAGTGCCGCCACCACCAAGGTTGGAAGAAGACAGATGAGATTCTCATGGTCTCAGAAAGGCATGTGATGATGAATTTTCCTCTCTTGGAGAAGACCGTTGGGCCTGCCCAGATAGGAGGCACTCAATAAATGTTAGAAGAAAGAATTCATGACTGAAAGAGAGTTAATACAGAAGGGCAGTGAAAAAAATGAATTGGAGATGAAAGTGAGGACTAAGATTCACAGAGGTAGGAAAACAGACAAAAGCATGAGAAGGAGGATGTGATGGAACTTCTGCCTGAGTTTCTGCCAGTAATTCCTAGTTTCCTGACCCTTAACTCAAAAAATACTGATTAAATAGATAGTCTTTGATTTTCCTCACGTGTAACCTGTATTGTGGACAGAAAGCCATTGTCAGGACAGAACATGAAGACACAGAATGGTTTCCTATAGGCAAAGGTGCCAAAAAAGGGTGCATTTTATCTCTTTATTTGGTTAGTCTCTGTGCAGAATGTATCATACAAAAAACTAGGCTAGACTCAAAGGAAAGAGGAGTAAAAATCGGTGGAAGAAATATCAATAATTTAAGATATGCGGATGACACAAACTTACAGGCAGAAAATAACAATGATTTGAAATTGCTGCTGATGAAGTGAAAGAAAGTGAAAGAGCAGGTCTCCATTTGAACAAAAAGAAGACATAAGTCATGACCACAGAAAAAAATATACAACTTAAACCTAGACGATGGAGACACTGAAATTGTTAGAGACTTTGCTTACTTTGGCTCCGTTATCCATCATAATGGAGACTGCAGCCAAGAAATCAAGAGAAGCCCAAGACTCAGAGGGACAGCAATGGGAGAATCAGGAGGGACCATCAAGAGCAAAGATATGTCATTAGAGAACAAGGCTAAGACCACTCACGCCCTCTCATCATCACAATTACTATGTACGGATGTGGAAGTGGGATAGCGAAGAAGGCTGATCAGAAAAAAGGATGATTTATTCAAGATATGATGTTGAGAGAGAGCTCTACAGAGACCCTGGACCACCAGAAAGATGAAGAAGGGGGTTCTGGAGCAAAGCAAGCCTGAGACCTCACTGGAGGCAAAAATGACAAAACAAAGCTGTCCTACTTTGGGCACATCATGAGAAGATAGGGCTCTTTGGAAAAGGCAATAATGCTGGGAAAAAGAGGAGACATTAGAAAAGAGGAAGACCAAATCTGAGATGGATTGACTCCACAAAAGGAGCCATAGCCCTGAGTCTACAGGGGCTGAGCAGGGCTGTTGAGGACCGGACACTGTAGGCATCACTCATTCACAGGGTCATCAGTAGTCAGCGACAACTCAACGGCACGTAACACACACACATTAGAGCTAATTAACTCTTTCGTAGACTCTAAGCTTCAACATATCCTATAAATGAGAGCTTTCAGGAACACATAAGAATTCAAAGCATGGCCATGGAAAGAAGCAAATAAATTATTGCCATAGGTCAAAGGGACCTGGGATCCTTCTAATCATTTTTTACTGACCGAGGACTCTAGCTCTTCTGAAGTTTCTGGATTGTCTGCTATGAGGTTAACTCTGATGTAAGCAAGTTAAATCAGTGGTATTTAAGAATTCATAAAGCTCTATTAAATAGGACTACTCCCAACTATAATACCCTCTTTACCGGCACACTTCGTAGTCCCCAACCAGCCTCCTATCTCCAAAGCCTTTAATGCACACAGCTCGTGAGCAGGACTTAGGGAAAGTGATCTGACGTGAGCCTGGTGTCAAAAATCCATATCGACAGTTTGATCACAAGCAGCGTGGGACCGAAAGGTTTTGAACAACAAACGATTTGAGAGTGTGTAACGTGCTTGTGAAAATATTCAAGGCATAATTAGATAAATAACAGATCCAGTGTCTATTTTTACTTTGCCTTGATGAGAAGCTTTGCAGGAGAGACTGCTGGTAGTTAATTCTCCTTAACAACAATCTGTGTAATCACAAACCCCAATTAGCCGTGCCTGTTCTACGCCATACAAACTATTTCCTTAGCGCTTCACATCACTACTTTGTAATTAGCTTTCATCTACACGAGCTTTGACTAAAAAAATATAAAAGAGTGTAAGTGATTGTACTGCCACTCAGTATTCTGAGAAATAATCGCCTGCGATTTCAATCAGATTAATTTTATCACCCGTATTAAGGAAAATTACCTCCCTCTTCACTCTCTACAGCTGAGGGCTATTTCATTTCCTGAGATGTTCATAAAAGCATAATATAAAGCAATCTGTAATTGTAAATATCCTTCCCTAATAACTTTGAGATATTTCCTTAATACATCTTTACATTTGGAGTTTCCGTTCCATAAAATACAGTAACAAGTGCTCTATTATGTTTTAAGTGTGTGCTGTTAAGCTGGACAACTCAGTGCTGTCCTTCCTGTTTTTACATAGGGTTATATTTAACTTGCAGATAATGGGAACAAGGTTTAAAAGTGATGGAGCGGAATAATGGCGTTACAGCAATAATATATCTTGCCTTTGTGAGGGATAGAACTTTACAGCCTATTTCAGGTCAGCCGACACTGATGCCATTTTTCACAGCCTGACAAGTTTCACCTTCACCCAAACTCCACATGGGTTTTAAACACCCTTTCCAGCCAGGACGCAGCTCTCTTGCTACTGGCGTCCTTCCTCATGGACTAGAGAGGAACACAAAAGGAAGGGAAAAAAAAAACGCAGGAAAAAAAAGAACTGTATACTGATCACGAATTCTTCGGATGTGTAGAGATTTGAAAACATGGCACCCCGAAGGGTTGAGACCCCCACTATGAATGGGCAATCTCAGAAAAGGTTTCAATCCTGGGCGTGTGGGCAGCTGGAACTTTCTCTTTGGACTGGGTTCGTTATCATTTTTCTCGTCGTCAGGCCCAGAGCTGACTGTTCTGATGTGGTGACAGGTGGCCGCCTGTGATGTGCTGAACATTACACTGCAGCCCACTGCCTCCCTGACAAGTCAGTTCATTAGGTGAGTCATTCCATCAGAGTTGTAACTGGAAGGTAGATTTTAAAAGTACTCAGGATTCTGAGCCCAAAAGCACTTCGAAGCTGGGGAACCTGGGGAGTCTACTTAAAACCTTGCCGATATTATGAAAATATAATTCGTATCCTGAGCTACCAATCCATAGTTTCATGCATAAAAAGTCTACCAGAGTCTAAGACCTGGTATACCTAGACAATGCGCACAATTGTATCTATCTGTCCTGGTGGGCGCAAGTCATTTAAATTTGATAAAGACCACAGGGGGTAGGCTGGCGAGGAAGAGAAGTTCCATCGCTCTGTGCAGTGAACCTTGAATTGTTCTCATATAGTCAGGCCCCATAGGGAAATGAAGTGTTTAGGCGGCTTTAATCTGCTCCCCTGCAGCAAGCACAGTGTCTTTTGCCAACTCAACTCAAAGTGTTCTCCCTTGCTGAACATTCTACATGTCTCTCTGTCTCTTGGCAGGTTTGCATGTTTATTTATATTATTTATTTGTTTGTTTGTTTTCTGCAAAATTATGTACTGTAGACCAAAACTTTGGAATTAGAAATGGAAAGTGGAAAGAAAGGAAAGTAAAACCACTTGCTCTTTTCTTGGTCTTCCAGTGCAAGAGAGGACACAGGGGAGGCACGCGTTTCTGTGTGAATGAGTGCCCAACCAGAAGGCTCCGGAGCTTCCAGCTCCCACATTGTTCTTTTCTTTAAATGGTGTTCTGACCTCTGACTGCCAATGTAAGCGATGCTTTGGGATCACTTTGAGATCGATGCTGAGATTTGGGGCAAACAGTGACATCTCAATACCTCTGAGGACAGGCCTTCCAGGATGTGAGCAGTGAAACGAAACTAAGACCTTGCGAACTAATTAGCCTCCTTCGTTTTATCTCCCGCGCTGTCTGCATAGGCAAAAGAACACGTGTTCTTGCCTTGTATATTTTAATGCCACACCATCGACAGGAGACCTTTTAGAACATGAAGATGTCATTTGCAGTTATGAAAGACACCCAAGCTTGGGCATTTCACAAGAAGCCCAGATACAGCTCTAGGGTTGCCCTTTGTAGCGTTCATTGGGAAGCATCAATGAGCTACATCGCGTTAGGCTCTAGCATAAAGTCCTAACGCTGACCAGGAAGCCCTGGTTTATGACATCCATACACAGAAGCTCCCCTTTAACTCATTAACTATACCTCCCAACATCGCAGATGTTAAAAGACTATTGCCCTGTTGCCAGTGAAGTGATACAGAGCCAACAAGATCGAGACAAAGAAAGTGTTTGCATGTGGAGGAGTTAATTACATCACATGGTACAAGTGGATGGTTCAAAAAGAAAATTTATATTGTGAAGGCCTCTCATCAGGCATTAGTAATGAGAGTAGTCTCCTGGAGAATGGTAGACCTCCTCTATTTTCTCTGAAGTTCTAAGATGTAAGGAGAAGCCAGGTGGTGGTGACAAGGACTTTTGTTCACACACATGAGGATGAGGAGCGAGAGTCAGACATGAGGGTCAGCATTTCGGACGTGGCCACCCAAACTGCCCTGTTCGCTGGGCTCACTTAAGGAAAGCTCAACTGCTCTTTGCTTTTATGGAGATCGAATTACACAATTTCAGGCAAACCTTGGAGAATTTGCAGGTTTGGTCTCTTTCCATTACAATTGGATGTTTTAGTGGAGGATATGATTTGGTCTCGTGGGGCCTTACCTGGTATATCTGCTTTCTGTTACAATCAGGATCTAGGTTTCAGGTCCCGCTTTCGGTTGCCATACTTTAAGGTCCCCAGTAGCAGGTGCAGATATACCTTGGAGACATCGTGGGTTCGGTTTCAAACCACTGCATTAAAGCAAACATCGCAATAAAGAGTCACACGAATTTTTGGGTTTCCTAGTGTATATAAAAGTTACGTTTACACCATAGTGTGTAAACATTTAGTGTGCACTAGCATATGTCTAAAAAAAACAATGTATATACCTTAATTTAAAAATACGTTATTGCTATAAAAAAAAAAAAAATGCCAACCTTCCTCTGAGCCTTCATTGAATTGTAATCTCCTTGCTGGTGGAGGGTCTTGGCCCGATGTTGACGGCTGCTGACTGATCAAGGTGACGGTCACTGAAGGTTCAGTGGTTGTGACAATTTCTTAAAACACGCATGGATTGACGTCCCCTTTCACAAGATTTCTCTGTGACGTGTGATGCTGTTTGATTGCACTTTAATCACAGTAGAACTTTCAAAATTGGAGTCAGTCCTCTCGAACCCTGCTGCTGCTTGATTAACTGAGTTTATTTACGTAATATTCTAAATCCCTTGTTGTCATTTCAAGTCTTCACAGAACAGTAACATCAAATATCACTGATCACAGATCACTATGACAAATATAACAAACTGTAACAAATATAATAATAACGAAAATGTCTGAAATATTATAAAAATGACCAAAATGTGACAGAGAAACACAAAGTGAGCAAATACTGTTGGGAAAAAAATGGTGCTAATAGACTTGCTCAATGCAAGGTTGCCACAAATCTTCAATTTGTAAAAAAACACAATAACTGTAAAGCACAATAAAGCAAAGTGCAATAAAATGAGGTAGGCCTGTAATTAACATAAAACTTTTTCCTTAGCAATGTAGGAAAATAACTTTGAGAAGAAGGTTTAAATATTTAAGTACTTTTTAACCTGTGAATTTTAAAAGCTTGTAAAGGACAGTTTGGTTTAGAATCATAACTTTCAAGTACTGCTTCAAAGAATTAGGACAATTCATTTAATAATTTATT
Source organism: Pteropus medius (assembly GCF_902729225.1). Lineage (NCBI taxonomy): Eukaryota > Metazoa > Chordata > Mammalia > Chiroptera > Pteropodidae > Pteropus > Pteropus medius. The sequence continues at coordinate 1,436,903 of NW_024350921.1, read as the reverse complement.
CATTCCTAAAGTAATCATTTTTATTGAACACTTATTATATGTTGAATACTATTTTAAGAGCTGATTGTTAGAGGGAGGATCTTTTTAACACAGCAAATGGAAAGAACATTCAGAAACCTTTTTTTTTTTTTTTGGCACTTAGTCACTATTACTAAAGTAAGTAACTTGAGGAAGAGATGCGAAGACTGAAAACATATGAAATCCTTTTACAAGTTTTTGATTCACATTACTAGAAAATATTCCCTGGAGATGATAAAGGTGGAGAAACTCAAATAACCTAGCACATTGAAAATTTGTATTTTAATAAAAATAACTGAAAATAAAAATATCTATGCTGATTTGTTATTATTAATTTAAACAAGAAAAGTTAGAAATGTTTAATTTTGTGTTTGCGTGATATCATTCAGTGAAAAAGACTCAGCTTCTTTAGCAGAGGTTCACCGCATAACTCCCCCACCCCGCCCCACTGCGCAGCCTGGTGGCTGGGAACTGCACATCACACTCAGCAGCCAGGCATCAGAACTGACAAAACAAAAGAAGGCCTGGCTGGAATGGCAGTGACAGCCCATTTAGTTTAGAGGTGAGAAACACCGACATGACTCCCTTCAGCTGGAAACACAGTTGGTAGGCAATGAAAGCAGAACGATAGTATTGAAACAATATTCACTCAAGCCAAAAAAGTAAGAGGAATTCAAAGGAAAAGAAGACTTAAGTGTTTTGGAGACAACTGGATAAAGAAGTGATACATGTATACAGGGATTATTACTCTTACTGGGTGTCTCTTATCATAAGGACACTAATCCTACTGGATCAGGGCCCCACCCTTATAATCTCATTTAAGTTGTTAATTTCTTTTTAGCTATAAAACTCTTTTTCCCCTTTAATGGTCACTCTAGCATCTAAAATACGCATCTTAGTTTACAACAGTATATTTATCTTAAAATAATATACTACTACCATTCGAATATTAAATAAAATTACAAGAGTACTTTTCCCACCCTCAATTTCTGTGCTATTGATGCTCTGTATTTTTACACGTGTTAAAACCCCCACAATGCATTGTTACTTTTGTTTAGACAGTCAATTATCTCTTAAATAATTATATTTTTAAATGAATATTTATCCATATATTTACCATCTTTGGCAATCTTCATTCTTTATTGTAGATCCAAGATTCCTTCTATAATTATTTATATTTAGCCCAAAGAATTTCCCTTATTCTTTCTTGTAGTACAGATATGCTAAAGACCAATTCTCTCATCTTTTAGTTGTCTTAAAATGTCTTTATTTTACCTTTATTTTTAAGAGTATTATCACAGAATATAGAATTTTTTTTTTCTGCATTTAAAAAATGTTTCATTGATTTTTGGCTTGCATAGTTTCTAAACAGATTTGGTACTATTTCTAATTACATAATATGATTTTTTTTCTAGCATATTTCAAGATTTTTTACTTTTTCGTGGGTTTTCAGAAACTTCACTACCATGTATCTTAGTTTATCCTACTTGAGAATTTTCAATTTCTTGGATCAGCAGGTTTATAATTTTTAAATTAGAAATTTTTATGACATTATTTCTCAAATTATTTTCCATCCCTTTCTCCTTTCTTCCTGGGATTTCATATACACAGGTGATAGGCCACCTAGTATTATCCCACAGATCTCTTCATTTTTTTTTAAAGTCTTTTTTCTCTGCATTTTGGTTTGGATATTTTCTATTGTGTTGCTTTTAAATTTACTGATCTTTTCTTCCTCAGTATCCGATCTGTGCTAATCCCATCCAGTGACTTTCTCATTTCAGATTGTTTTTAAATTCTATGGTTTCAATTTCTTCCTTTTTATTGTGTTCATTTCTATCTCCATTATCTTCATGATTTTCGTCTAGATTCCTGAATATATTTATAGTAGCATTTTACATTCTTTACCTGTTAAGTATATTATTTCTGTCTGTATCTGTTTCTATTGAATGATTTTTCTCCATATTATTGATCCTGCTTCTTTAAATGTCTAGTAATTTTTATTAGATGCTATACATTGTGGTTGTTACATAGTTGAGTGCTTGGATTTTTGTGGCTTCTTTAGAGTGTGTAGAATTTTTTTAGCAGTTACTTGCAGATTATCTTTATCCTTCGCTTTTAAGTTATATTGGGGTGGACCTAGAGCAGTCTTTATGGGAGCTAGTTTAGCCATACTAATAAGGCCTCAGCCTGCTGGAGTCTCTATTGAATGCCCTGCATATATGACAAAATTCCTTCACTTGGACTGGTTGTCCCCCATTCTGTGTGAGATCCGGGAAATGTTCGACTTATAACTCACTTACTGGTGGTTACTATTTTTTTTGCCCTGATTACAGAGTTTCACTCTATGCATGTTCAGCTTAGTAGATAGTCAAATTCTCAAGGAAACTCCTGTGCCATTTCTCTCTCTTCCTCCCTTCCTTTCTTTTTTCTCTCTCTTCTTCTTGCTCTTGATCTCTCTCCTCTGCAGTACTCTGCTTTGCAAATTCCAGCCTCATGAAATGACCTAAATTCCTCTATCTGTACAGTCAGGTCAGTGAAGCCACACACCTCTACCCCGATTCTGCCCCCTTACACTGCAGCCTGGAAAATGCCATCAAACAGCAAATTGACTGATTATAAGCTCATTTTGTTTGTTTCACATCTTACCAGTATTTCAGTCCTGTAGTGCTTTGTGTTCAGTGTCTAAAAATAATTATTTAATAGATTTTTGTCTAGTTTTCTAGGTGCTTATGCCGTGAATGCGGGTTGGTTACTTTAACATGGCCACAGCAATCCTCCTCTTAATTTTTAATATTTAAACACATAACTCCTCTTTGTCTACCAATATAATGTTTTTTTTTGGCAAATCTTTATATAGAAGTATTATATTTATATCCTCAATGCTCAATACAACATATTTTACAAAGCAATAGGCAGAAAAGTCTTGAGTTACATTTCATAAACAATCTGTAGAATCCTGGATAATTGTGCTGAAATTCACACCAAGTGTCAACAAAAAGGGCATCTACTTCATATGCTAGAGCTAAGAGAGGCCACTGAACAACATAAATGCAATCTCAGTTCTGGATCTATATCCAAAAGAACTGAAAATGTTGAGAAGGCAGCCTCTCATCAGTGGTTACTTTTTAAATAGCTTCATTGAGATATAATTTATAAATAACAACTGTTGGTTTACAATCAAGTTAATATTTTTGTGATCTGGAAGTAGCATTAACTTTTTGCATCTTAACATAATAGTCTATTGATACATCAGGGGTCGGGGGTTTTGTGTGCTTTTGTTACATTTAGGGTATTAGCTAGAGATTTTGTGGTCACATATAAGGCATTTTTTTTTTTTCCATTCAAGGCGATGGCAAATGGATCCAATAAGTGTTTTGGGGCAGAAACCTGATTTTCTGGGTACTATTCCCAACATTAAGCATAAAATGACTGCGTTCCTCAATGGCAAAGGCTTCTCCCAAAAAGATTCCAGAACTTCCCAAAGGAGCAAACTCTAATTCTTAGCAAGCCTTAATTACTACCCAAAAATCTAGAGAACAATTTTTTAGGGTCCATTTGAACAAAATCATTGAGAGATTATTTGAGAGTTATTCGAATCCTGACATTTGAGTCCTGCTGAAAGATGAGTAATTAAACCGTTGAAGCAGACTCACTCTGAGCTGGCTGTAGTAAATAAAAGAAAAAAATTCAAGAGAGAACCTTCAACCTTTTGACCTCAAGGCGATTAACAGCAGGAGAAGCTCTTATGAGCACACATAAAAGGTCCTTATTACAAAGGAGATGACTGTTTATTAGAGTGTTAAATGAAACTTCTGACATACAGTATTAAAACAATAGAAAAATCCAGTACAGGGGACTGATAAGTCAGAATTGACAATGGTTATTTTTTTGACCAAAACACATTGGTTTGAGAGGGTTAAATGAGACCAAAACCTTTTAAAACACAAGTACCCAATATACTAATGATTTGTACCTACACGCAAATCAAATTAATTGTACTATTGCTGGAAGTATTACAAGTAAATAGGGAAATTTCGCATTCATCAAACCCATTTAAATCCATTTGGAACCCTTTTTGAGAGGCATTAAGAAGATTTAGCTGTTTAAAGAGTGCACAAAGCTATTTGGACACAATTATTTTAAAGTATTAAAACACGCTTCTGGTTTCCCTAATTTAGAAGCACAATGCCCAGGACCTCTCCTATGCAGTGAATCCATGGTGTGTTTAACATTGGCCTCAGTTGTTTTATTTTAGCAAAGATTCTGGCATGATAAGAGCCCAGACCATTTTCTCCTTTAAGAAATATATATTATCAGGTCTCTAATTAGAAAGGAATCAAGAAATAAGCTGTCAGCTGAAATTTATGATTACTTATGTAATGCTAAGGGCCACTAACATTTCCTTTCCTTCTGCTGAAATCATTTAACAAAGAAAAAGCATTTCTGAGCCACAAAAATTACATCCAAGAAGTCGTGGGAGTGATGCTCAATGAAGTACTTTGCAGGACAGAATCTAATCATTCTGATAGGATTGGGTGTTAGTCTAGCTTACAAGGCCTCTGTTTATAGGCCCCTCAAGCTCTTTAGGGGGAAAAAAATGCAACCATTTCCCCAAATTTCAAATGTCCTATTTTAGTGGCATTAATAGACACATCCGGGTGAGGTGAGGAGGGGGCAAAGTGGATGGGTGGGGGAGGCGAGAGATGCATTCCGTATGGAGCAGGCGACTTTAACAGCATGCCTGCCATTTCTGTTAATAGAAATCTTGCCGTTAGAGCCCCATTCACCCAGTGGACAAGTGCAGTACCCCAGCTTGTCCTATTACAGCTTTTCATTAGAGAACGACGACACCCCTCCCTTTTGACATTAAACACGCCAACACTTTGTGAAAAGAAACACCCTAGGTATCGGACCGGTGGCTGGGCTCCAGCTTGGACTTTGTTTAGCTCTGGTGGAGCCAGTTCTGCTCATTGTGAGGCGGCCACGTGCAGGCGGTGGGCAGCGAGTCCAGACAAGCAGATCACTGCACTTCCGGAAGCGCAGGCTCGAGATCCCCAGTGGGAGTAGCTGTGCCAACTGCCTCACCTCATCATAGAGAGCCACAAACCACAGACATGAACCGAAATCTTTCCTGCGATGTTCAAATAAAGGGGCCGAGGAATATTTTTTTAGACGTGTCTTCTGAAAATTACGCAAATCTGAACAATTCTCGCAAACATGCCTAATGCCAATTACAGGGTTCTCCCTTTGGTGCTTTCTGCTTTTGTGAAACTACCGTCCTATTTTCAAGAATATTTAAATTTTACTTTAAAAAATGCCTTTATGTTTAGCACTTCATGGCCCCATAAAAAGACCAAAACTTTTTTCACGATGTCAGAATTAGGCAGAGTTCCCATGTCTCTCCATCTAATGCATAAAGTGTAAAAAGATCCTAGTGCATCCCCACGACTGCTTGCAGCTCCACCTTCATCTATTTCCTCAGTGAGATGTAATTTCGCCAGTGAGATGCTTGTTGTTCAGGCCACCAGACTGCCCTCTAGTACCCTTCACCCCGGCTGTTAGCACTGCCTACTAATATCCAGCTTATCTCAACAAATTTGTTGATCTTCAAAAGCAAGGCAAGTGTCCTCACACTAGATTGGGTCATCATCTTGCTGCCGTTGAAGAGTCCACATCATGCCCCATGGGGCCGTTGAGCTCAATCCCACTTTGGGATCTTATGTCCTTATTTTGTCCCCGAGTCTCTGTGACCCCTACCCCAAATTCCACTGCCTCGTCAACCCTCATTCTCCCTCCCCCAAAACTTAACCCACTGTTACACTAAAAGAATCATGGACTTCCAAAGCAGATAAATGAATGAGAGGTAATCTCACCTGTTTCTCACTTTACAATGAGGAAACTGAAGAGCATAGGATGAAGTTAGTTGTCCAAGGTCACCGAGCTTAGTCAGCGACACAGCTGACCTTGGAAATTCTAACCGAGGGTGGTGTTTCCCTATGTCAAGGCTGGGTGTTGCCCAGCGACTACGTATTCATTTGGATATGATAACCTAAGTGTTTAACGGCAAAGATGTCAGCTTTCCCAAACAAGCAAATGTATATTTAAACAGCTCCTCTGTGCTCTAACTGAAGGAGGGATGAGTGGAAAATCTGTAGACACCGTGCCAGGCAGGGTCTTTCACCTCTAGTCTCCTTCTTCTAAAGTGGAGGCCACCTCTGTTGGGACTATAACTGGCTGCAAAGAGAAGGAAAAACTGCACCACCAGGTCTGTAGTCACGGGGTCTTCTTTAGGGGTAACGTTGGCGCAGATTATCTGTCTTCTCCCCTCTGGTTTAAGCACCAAAATTTTTCTTCAACTCCCTTGACAAAGGAAACAACCACCAAAACAAGTATCATATGAGGAGTCTGGACAAACTGAAAGACCAACACATCCAAGGATGGCTAGAAAAAAAGAGTCACCGGAGGGAAATTCTCAATTCTGATGAAAGCACAAGCCACTGGAGCAGAGTGGTGATGACTGCAGCACAAGAAGGCAGTGGAGCGACTGCCCTGGGTCACACTCAAACATTTCTTCTCATCCCCAAATGGTTATCCTGATGGAGCATGACCACAAAGTAGTGTGCCCAAAGGAAATGTTCGAGCAGGGATGGGAGGGGAGAGCCAACCTTGGGAAGAAGGCTGCACTCCATGACTGCTAAGGCTCTGTGGTTTTATTACAGATTTCCCACAGTAATGATTTTGACTATGGCTATTGACATTGAAAGCCGTCCATCCCCGACATCTGTAGCCCTTTCAGATGTGTGTACTTTCTGACACCAATTAAGGGGCTATCATTTTTCTGAACTTCTACTTCGATATCCATTTGTAGTTTTCTCTGGTCTTCAGAAATCAGTGGTACTCTTCCATTGTAGAATCGAAGGAGACTTGGTAGACCAAAATCTATCAGCAAATATGATATTAAAATTATTTTATTATTATTATTATTATTATTATTTTGAGGAGAAACAGCGAAATAAGAAAATGCATATGTTGACAAGAAACATGATCCTTCCGAAAAGTAAGTAGATTCACTTTAAAGTAATTAAATAATTAAAATAATAAAACCACCCAAGTTCCCACGCCAGACACCAACAGCAACAAATTAAGAAACTTCCACCTTCACGTTACACATTGTAAAAGCCTCCATATTTATTTAGGTGCAGGAAAAGTCATAAGTATCTAAATCTAAGACTCAGACACCTGATTTGTAAATACAAATACATATTTTTGTATCCACAGAAACTTATATGTGAAAAAGAAAATCACACATGCAAACACATTGGCTGCTTCCAAAAACTTGGCCCCGAAAGTTGACTATATTTTGCCATCGGCAGACGTTGTTGTTGTTTTTGTCATTGGAGAAGTCGGTATTTTTACACACCAGAAAGGATCGCTGCAATCACGAACGCTTTTTAAAACAAACTTAAAGGAATCATTTACATTCAGGGTCCAAAACAAGGTAACAGTAGAAGCGGGCACTTTGATGAGATGTCCTTTTTCTTTCCCTCTCCTAAATAAACGCAGAATGACGTGTGATTCACTTTCCAAGTCAGGTCACCTTTAAGAAGCCAGAGATGGCCGTCGCCACTGAATTGCTTGCCAGCCCTTGCCAGAGATGTCTGCTCGTGCAAAACCTGCGACAAAGGATTGAAATGACAGCACTCCGACTCACTCCCACATTGTGTTTGTTTAGGAAGGTCCTAGAAATTGTATTTCACCAACCACATTCGCTATCAACACACAATTATCTGGCTTAATCATGTGGAACAGTGGCAAATTCACCTGGGGCTTAAGAACTAATGACATTCTCGTCTGAGCTGCTTTAGTGTAATGGCCTAGCACCTGAAGCAGGAACAGCAAGATTGCTCAAGAAAATTTGGTTTTCTGTTTTCATTTCACAGCATAGGGCCTCTGCTCAAATCAACAAACACTCCTGATTAAATAGCTGTGGTAGGCGACTTCTTCGCACTCCTGTGCGTGGCTCTGAATGTACACTGAGCACCCCAACCTTTACAGGAAAAGAATTGTCTGTGACTGGTTTGTGATGCATTGTCTTTTTGACGGGAAAATCAGTAAATAAATTGGCATTGAGTAATTTAGGTATGATTACAGTTATTAGCGCAGCCAACCCCTCCGTGGCTGAAAGAAACTCCAGCCCAGTTGCCCCAACACTGTACTGATACGTCCAGGTATATATTTTCATTTCCTCTTGCGATCTGTGGTGAGGGCATTAAGATTCTGCTTACTCCCGAAAAATTCAGCCCCTACCCTCCACCTTAACCTCCAGTGTGCGAGGGCTTTGTAGAGTCACTGCTGACTCTGCTGCTAACTCCCAAGGAGGAGAGCGGCCAATTTTCAAAAGCTGGCAGTGGCAAGAAATTGAGTGTTCAGACTTCCAAATGCTTCAAAGAAAGGGTCAGGGGCAGTGTCCCTCCTGGTGGGCTGCAGGAGAAATGGCTTTCATTTATCAGAATAATGATTGATTTGCATTAGCATGCCAAAGCAGACCAGGAGAGCATACCGAATACCTGGTTCCCCTCTTGGTGTGTGTTCTGCACCGAATGACCTTTTATTTTTATTTTTGTTTTACCTCTCTCATTAGCAAGGGCCACGGGGCTAAAGGTGATAAACAGAAGGCTTTAACTTTAGCCAAATTATTAGGTGTTCCTGCTAGCTCTGAGGCTGGGCTTCCAGCATCAGAACCCAAAACATGCAGTTTAGAGAAACTGGGGAGTCCTCAGGTTGCCAGCTGTGGATGTAGCTTCTATGTACTCTGCCTCAAACTCATTGGCCCTCTCCTTTTTCACCCTCATCTCACCACTTCTAACTACCACTAATAGTACTACCCACTACTGCCAAGGAATATGCAGAGATGCATAAACTGGGATAAAAGTACTCAGTGCAGAAGCGATAAAAATAATGATAAATCCCAAAGCAGTAAAGAGTCAAAGAGGGAGAGAAAGAGCAGTAAAGGTTAAAAATTAGCACAAGTCTAAAAATTCATTGTCATACTGACTTTGGATATTACATTTTTTAAAAGGGTGGTATTTTATATGAAAGTGTTTTGGTACTTGACTAACTAAAGTTCTTTTTGATTGAGCTCCAAAATGAACCTGCCTCTTAACAAAATGCCTAATGCCACAAACGGTGGTTCTCTGAGGCTCCAGAGTAGGTAAATTCAGTGCTTTTTTTTTTTACCAGCCAAGTGAAGTATGCATGGTTCCTTGGTAGACACATGCCGATGTGACTGCTTCCATTGCTGTGAGACAAAATGTAATCAACTTTTACCGTCTGGTTAAAATAATGTTACTACACACTAATCACGGATACTACAGGGCTGCTAATCACTGGCCAGAAGCAGCAGCTCCTAGCCTCATCACAAAGAGACGACAATACAGCACAAGATCACAATGAGTTAAGCAGGTAGGCAGTTACAGATGTGTCAGTTTACACGTGAAGAATCAGGACTCAGATAGGAAATGTAAGTTCAAAATCAAATAGCTGTGAGAAGCATGTCTACAACCTGCATCATGCCTTTTCAAGTACTTCTATGAGGACTCAGAAATGAAAACCACTTAGAAAAATCTCAAAATATACTCTTCCAAAAGAGTGCTCATCCAGAAGACCCCTATCTTGGTGAAGAGTTCAATGTCTTCTTGTTTTTGTATCAACTCTTGCTTTGGGCTTCTCCCTAGAGTCTCCTCCCCACTAGCTCTTCCATCTACAATGTTAATGAACATTTATCCACCACACACGTTTGGAAGAAAACTACAGTTTAACAAGACACAATTCTGCCATGAAAAAGACCACAGTTTGGATGTCGTAAGGATGTAGAAAAATATGAGTAATATATTTATAGCATCCATTGTATTTACAGAGATGTACTTAAGGGCTTAAGGAACAAAAACATAAATAACTATTTTTTTTCTACTGATAAAGTACAGAATCTTTACACACACAAACAAATACATATGTTTTAGATTCTCAGAGAGAAAAAATGGGAAAATGAGTTTTCAAGTGGAGGAAACAGCATTCATTCACTCATCCAGTGATGTGTCCCCTTAGTAATAATTAGTATTACTCTAGCCACTAAAAGTAGAGTCCTGGGGAAAATATTATATCTGTTCTTGTGAACTGGAAGTCTATAAAATTGTCACATGATTACATAGCCACAAATTGTGCTAAGTAGCATGAAGAAAACTAGGGACATCAGTTGAGAGTGATGCTGGACCTCTCTGAGCAGATGACATGTAAACTTAGACCTATGGGATGAAACTGAGAGAGCCGTGTACACAGCAGGGAAAAGAAGTAAGGCAAAGAGAAAGAGCTGTTACGTTGATGCCTGGACCAGTTAAATCCTAACTATTGGTGAAGAGTCTAGACCTGTGGCCCCAAATATATGAAATCATGTAAAATAGTCCATTTTGTAGAATTTTGATTTTCTTCTTCTCTATATACTGCTATGCTACATATGACCATGTGTGAATCTCTTCTCTTCCATGTATACACTCTGAGACAGATGAGCAAAAAAAGGAAAAGCTCAAACTGATAACAGAAAATCCGTGGAAAAGAAAATGTTTATCTCCAGAAAGCTATGGCTTTCTCTTGACGTTACCCAGCTACTCCTTTTTCTCTCCTACAGTCCTATGTGTGGCCAAAATGTATTTTTCTACTGTCTCAAAGTGAGACGCTTTCACTTTGGACCACAGCAAGTTGAATTATAAATTCCATCTGATCCTTCAAATCTACATGAAGTACATGTCTGGAAAAAAAAAAAAAAAAACTTTCTTATGCTGTTCCATAATCCAGTTTTCAAAAATAATCTCATGAATTCTAATTAAGTGGGATGGAGTAAAAATATCCAGACAAATTCATTACTAAAAGGAACTCATTACTTTCTAAACTTAGAAGCATATTCGAAGTTGCGCATGGAAAATAGAAGCCAAGAACTGTCAGGTAAATGGTGGGGATAACTTATAAATGAAAATGAGAAAAAGCCATGTTTGCCAAGGTGGAAAACTCAGGAGTAAGAATACACAGAAATCTAGACTCCACGCAACTGCTGACTGGCTGTGCTGCCAGGTAAAACACTTAGAAATTCCCTATTTTTCTTGCTTCACATTCTCCACCAAATATAGATGGTCCCTAGTTTTCCAAAGTACTTGGACAATATGAAAATCAAATGAACAGCCATGTTTTTTTTAAATGCTTTTTAAAAATCATCAAACTGAAAACATCTAAGCTCATTATACTGTCATCCTCAATGAGTTTCTTAGATCATTAAAAGATGGTAACAAAACTCCATCAGTCTCCATGGGGACAAAGATGAGGGGAAGCTCCCTAAGGATAAAAAGAGATATGCACAGAAAATCACACAGCGCTATGAACAAACCCATCAGCTTGCAAACCCTTCTCCATGAATGACTTCTAAAGGAACTGGAAGTCTACGAGGGGACTTCTAGTAAGTATTCCAAAATAACCTCTTACCCGTAACTAAAAAATCTCTTTGCCATTTGCTGTGAAATATTAGTTAACAGTAGTGTCAAGATGTTTTTGGCAAAAGTTTCTTCCCAGGAGATTATGAGTGCATTGCTCACCGGAGAGGGCCGAGGTGCCCAGTCTTCCAGTCTCCTAGAGATGATGATTTAGTAAATGGGGGAGAACCCCAAGGACCTGCAACTCTAACAAAGACCACAGGTGATTCCCACTTTCAGGCAGGTTTAGAAACTCCCCTACAGCCTCGGTGAGCCACTGAAGTGCTTCTAGCAGGAGCTTGGCACCGTTCCGTCTACACTAAGACCAATTATAATGCCATCGTCCAGAGAGCTTAGTACTTGGAGTTAGAGATTGGCTTCTTGGAATTGGCTAGAAGCTGTTAAAAAACCCAGTACCCAGAGACCACATGTCAGTAACGACAGAACCTTTCGGAAAAGGATCCCAGGGCAGCACTGTTAAAAATCTCCAGGTGATTCTGATGTGAAGTCTGGTTTGAACGGATGGATTATGCAGCATTATTCTTCCTGGCTCCTCACTCAAAGAGGACGATCCACTCATCTCTCTGACAGGCTTTTGCTTCCAAGAATAAAAAACCAGAGCTCATTGAGTTAGCTATGAGTATTGTTTGCTTTATTTTTCTTCATCAAACTTATTGCTACCCAATATTTTAGTATACTTTAGTAATATTTAAAATACACACACACACAACTCAGAGGTCAGGGACTTTGGAAGAACAGCACCTAGTATATGCTTAATTGTCTTTGTTATTAAATTGAAACTATATATATATAATATAAACTGACTGGGGATGAGAGAAGTAAATATTATTGTTAGCCAATGCAACCCTAATAAAGCAGATAGATTTTTTTAAGATGAAAAGAAAGAAGAAATAATTGAGAATTAAAATTTTATTGGTGAAGGTAATGAATGAAGAGTGAGAGCTTGTACCCAGCAAGAGAAAATGTCCAAATGTCCACCTGCTAAAAATGGTGTGAGAGTACTGGTAAATTAATTCCTCTTTCCTCATAGAGAAAAATTCTCATAAATAGCCAACCATTATTAAATTTTTGTATTAGAAAGTCATTTAAATAATACAAATATTTAAGTAGATGTAAACTCTTTCTGCTCACAACCTCTCATACCTCTATAAAACAAATCAAACACAAATGAAACCACAGACCAACGAAATTTTATTTAACAAAATTAATAGAATGTGACACATGATGTTATCTTGCAGAAACAAAAATTCTACATTTCTACAATTCTACATTTAACAGGAGAAACTGGTATTTGTGTTTTACTTTTAATTCATCTTTTTGATTCTTTTTCTCTTTTTTCTTTTTTTGAGCATGATAGAATGCCATAAATTACGTGGTGTTTGTAATTGGAATTACTTTCATTGAAATATTGTATTTCTCTCTTTGAACAATAAATTTGTATTTTTAAATGCAATCCATTACTTTAATGAGCACATATATATAATAGTACACCTTAAAATACAACGCTGACAAAATATAAAATGCCAATTTAATGAAGCCCTTCAACGTATAACAACTGTGACATCGATGATAAATATGACTTATTATTTGCAGAGCTTGGATCCCCTCACACTGCGAATATGGTGCAACACAAGGGCTCAGGTTACTGACTGATATAGGGAAGGTTTTATGCTAGCTTATTTTCAGATTTAAAAAAAAAAAACATGAAAAAAAGATGTATGATATGAAAACCAACAGCAGTTATATCTGAGTTGTAAGGTTGTAGATCACTTTTGGATTTTTTGCTTTTGTTTCCAAAATAAATAAGCACTAATTGAATAAGGTCTTCCTATTACTAAAGACTCTATTATTAATAAAGAGTTTCAGAAAGTTGCCTGTATTATGAGCCGATTCTATAAGGAAAAAATTATATAAATGTTTTATAAGATATTAAAAAGTGTCTGTATGTATATATACCTAAAATTTAATAATAACCAAGCCTGAGGAAATGAGATAATTTTGTAAACATTTTTTCTCCTCTGTGCTTTTCCATTTGTGGCAAGCACCTATAAACATTGCTCCAATTAGTCCCACCACCCAGCAGTCAGGCCCTTGTGTAATCTGCTCCCAATAAAAGTGAGCAAAACTTACTGACTTGCTTCTAACACAGTGAATACAACTAATGAGATGGAGTGTCATTCTTGAGACTGTTTTAAGATCGTTACTTCCATCTGAGCTCTCTTTTGATCTTTCTTGGAATGCTTGTCCTGGGGAAGCTGGCTGCCATATCGTGAGGCAGCCAGGCTCTTGTGGTGAAGGACCGAGATCTCTCTAGTGACCTCAGAAACAAATCTGCACTCCTGTTCCCTTCCCCTTCCCCAGGAGAGCCTTCAGATAAGACCACAGTCCTGGCAGTCAGCTTGACAGCAAATTCAAGAGAGAATTTGGGGTCAGACCCACTCAGTTCAGCATATCCAGGTTCCTGACCCACAGAAACAGTCAGATAATAAATGTTATGATTTATGCCGCTAAATGGTGGAGTCATTTGTTATGTGGCAATAGATAAATAATAAAATGTAATTTTACCATTTAAAAGACATAAGCATATTAACTTTATAATCAGAAAGAGAATTTGGAGTCAGTTGGTTTCCACCTTCCTCGTTTACTTCCTTTTGCTCCCCCTTCTCTTTTCCACAATAAAATGGATGAGCGGGATTACTTGGAATGCTGGGAATCTCATCTCGGTGGTCTTAACGCAATACACAAACGCCCTCTCCTCCTGTCCTGATTTTGATTGGACCCACGCTTGTCATTTCCCGCTATAAACTGTCGTTAAAACCTGCACAATTTACACTTTTTAAATAGACAGACTATGTAGAGAAGTGATGCCGTCCTCCTGCAAACTATGTCCTATGGCGGGGGCATTGCGCTAACAATAAGCCCATCCCACCTTTGGAAGCCAATCTTTGCCGTGATTAAGGAGAGGAAATTGCACTCTGATTTTTGCATTGGGAGTTCTCATAAAGACAGAGCAGTGACTTCTTAACAAGTAACACAATTCATAGATTACGTTCATCCTAAAACACTAAATAAATATATCCGTTCCTTGCTTTAGTCAGAGACGCAAAAATTGGAATCTTAACGCTGAAGAGGAAATAATGGAAAACCAGAGAGGGATCACGTGATTAGACATCTAAATGAAGGTGTGCAAGCATGTCCCATCATGAACGGTGCCAAGCACCACTTCCTGCACAGACTCTACTGTACATACGGCACTTATCACTGCTCCCAGATTCCATATGACATGTCTGAATCAGGAATAATATGGTAATTTTCACAGTTACAGAGTGGAAAATATTTATGGGGGAGCAGCTGAATGTGTCTTTCTTCCATATTCTAAGAATCATGCCACAGGATAAAAGCAAAAACATTTTGAATAAGATGTGGACAAGCCCCTGGATTCCTGCTTCAGAAGCCAGATAGCTTTTTGATAGAAAATACTCTCCCTGTTCATCGGGGTTGCCAGCCTATGGTGAGCTTAATTAAAATCAATGGAGAAAAAAATTGAATACCAAGAAGTACTATTTGGGGCTCACGAAATGTAAATGAGTCCAAATATGAAATACATAAATGACCTTGGCCATGCCTTTTGTTTAGTGATCACCTTGTTGGTTATGAAAGCTACCTTCCTTCTTTTCCTCTCCTGCCATCTCTGATAGAACGGGGCATTGGCAAATAATCTTATTTTGAGTGGGAATTTAAGTGCTGCTTCTTTCTGTCCATGCTGTCCCCACCTTCCTTCCATCTTCTACTCTGTTTCTCTATTAGCAGTTTTGTCACTCTCTCTCTTGCTCCTTTATTCATACCTGCATGGCAGAAAGAATGCTAGCAGGCTGCAGAGAAAGCTTGTGTTTTTGAGAGGCCTGGAATGAAACCTGTCTCTTGATTCCAAATAAGAGAAAAATGCACATTTCTTCCTTTTGCCTTATTTAGGCACAACAATTCCGTTCTATGCATGTGTAATTAGAGGTCATAAAGAAGGTAGCTGACCACAAGTGCACTCGAGTCCATGTAATAGATATTCCTTTATTTCTAAGGCATTCGTTTGGTAGCAAATGTACAATTTGCAAAAATGGCCAAATTCCTCAGCCCTCCCTCTAACCAGGCTCTTTCCCATGTGACTCTGGAGTTCTGCTCAGAAAGGCAGAGTATATTCCTCTAACCTTCCTGCTTTCATTGGGCCAATAAAATAGAGTGGAGGTGTCAGTTGCAAGTCAGGGCCTCAAGAGCTTGCCCGTTTCCACTCTCCCACTCTCACAGCATCAACAGGGGACACACCCTGACAAGCCTGTTGGAGGATGAGCGACATGTGGAGCAGAGCCAGATCACCCTACCTGTCTAAGTGGAGGCATCCTTGATCGCACAATAGCCAGTTCTCAGACCTTGATCAAGCCCAGACCAATCAGCAGAGCCACTCCGCCGATCCCCAGGTGCCTCTGGACACATAGGCAATGAATGCTTTTGGTTGGGTGCCACTGAAGTTTTTGTGTTGTGTTACACAGCATTATAGTGGCAATGAATAACTGGTACAACAGAGTTTCCGCATCCATTATCACTAAAAACAAGGCCTATTATAGAGACTGATATAAGCACTGCTATGGTATGTGTGTGTGTATGAAACAGAGAGAAAGGAAACAGTTGCTGTGTCTTTACATGGAAGTCTACAGACCATGATGATTTCTTTAATCTCAAGATGACACTTGGTAACTTGCCCACTTATTCTATTTGTTTATTCATTCACCAACTTAATAATTATCTATCAAGTAGCTATAGCATAGTAGGCATCAGGGATAAAGAGGCATATAGGTCGTGGTCACTGGTTTTAAAGAACCTTTCTTTCTACTTGATGAAATGTTGGAAAATATAATATAATAAAATGAGTGCTCTGCCTCCTCTCTTTTGTAAATTATGAGCATGAACTGATGTTGTGCTCTACCTTATAGTTACCAGATTTTGTAATTACTATCTTCTGTTTAATATTCTATGAAAATTCAAATAGTTCAAATGAGAAAAATAACTCAATTTGTTTATTATTCAGTCTGTAATGTCACACCTCAAGGTAAGACTCCCTTTAAAATATGAAACTCTTGACACTGGTGGTATGGAAAAATAAAGCACATGTCACTCAGTGGGTGCCAGAGACCTATATTATGTCCTACTGTTGGTTACAGAATTTTCAATATTTCCTTATCCTTTTTCACTCATATGAACTGCAGCTTATAGCAGTGGTAATCATTTCTTGTGTTTGAAAAAGAGATGAAAGCATTCATGGATGAAAGCAAGTTGGATTTAATCTTCTTCTCTCTCATCCAGTGCACTGTACTGATCATTTTCCAAAAAAACAAGACTTAAGCTCATTTTTGTCATGACAAAACTAGTTTCATAATAATCAGATGGCAATTCCTAGTGTACACAATTCTAATATAATTACCAGGAGTAAACGTAGAGGGAGTTGCAGGTTTGAGATAAAGAAAAGCCTGTGAATTTTGTATTAATGTCTCAGACTCTCTTATTTGTGCAAGTAATCAATCTTTCGGGGAGTAGAATAGTAATTCTTTGTGGAAAAAATGACAAGAGTCAGAGGAAGAAAGAAGATAATCTGAGTTCCATTCGGTACACAGCAGGTCAGCTGTGATTGACAAAGCTCATCACAAAACTGTAGCTCACAGAGTAATCCCAGTAGCAGAGTCTCATTTGCAGCCCAAGCGGTGTTAATGACATGTTTAACAGCTGCTTGTTGAAGTTTGGAATCTGCATTAACCCGCAGAGCAGTGAACAGAGAAATGAGGGAAAGTATTGAAATCAAGCCTTCATTATTCTGACAGCCCAGGTGAAAGGGTGTCCAGAGGTTGTGGAGAGGCGGGGAGGAGGGTCCGGAAGGTGGAGAGTTCAATTGCATGTGAGGACCATCTCAGAGATGACAGAGTCTGATCAATAAACACTGAGGACTACAAAAGCAAACCTACGTGCTCAACTCTGAGACGAGCCAAGAGAGTCGGCAATCGGAATGAAGTCCTGGCTTGGGACTGCAGATACTATGCTGCTATTGTAATTGCTATAGATCAACTCGGTGTTCGATTCTGGAGGAGACTGTCACATCAGGAAGACCAAGAGATACTATCTCTTCAGATTCCTTTACCTCCAGGAATATTATTCATTTGTTCCAGCTCCAAAAGCAAAGGAATATCTGTATCACAGTGTATTTTCTAGACTTCCCAGATAGTATTTGTTGCATTGGCTTAAATGAACTACTAAATGTGTTTTCCTTAAATGCAACTCTATAATGGCCCATTTGTTCTGCGGAAGTGTGTCTATGGTCTTGCTATTGGCAGAGGGTATCCATCACTGAGGGCAAAGAATAAGGAAACAGAGGAAGTATCAGGGGATCTGGGACAAATTCCAGCTTCTTCATGCTTTTTTTAAAAGGCAGCTCGTGCAAATGCCCGGAGCTTCAGCATTCTTATCTATAAAATGGAATGGTAACACTCATCTCACAGGGTTGTTGTTAAGATGAAAGTAAAATGCACTAAGCCCCAAACACAAGTAAACACTTCATAATGAGTCACCATTATTTTTACTGGAGATGGTCACTGTCAGTAGCGTATGTAGCCAATCTGCACGAAGAACCTCAATGGCATAAATTCACACAAACACACACACATACACACACACACACGCGCGCGCACACACACACACACACACACAAACCAAAACCTGTTCTTTGGCAGGCTATCAACTACCTGACACTAGTGCCTTTTTTCCTACTTTGTTCAGCAATTTATCCCAAATACCTAAAACAGCAGCTGGCACATAACAGCCACTCAGAAAATATTTGTGAATATTTTATTTGTGAATAAACCTGCTAGAACAATCTGAATTGTCTTTTGCTACATGATATTTTGCTTCTATTTAAGCCTCTTTTTTCATTAGAGAAGAAGAAAACAGGAATTCTTGAATTATAAGATCTTAAGAGCTCATTTCATCAACCACTTCATTTTGCAAATGAGAAAGCAACCTGAGGCCCAGCGAGAGGTTGCCAAACTCTAGGCAAAGAGAGCTAAAGGTGAGGATTCACAACCTTATGACATATTTCTTAAGACTATATATGGAATGTTTTTCCTTTACCAAAGAGTTAGGCGTTGGATTTTCATGCTTATTTCAGCCATGAAAGCAGGCTTGCTCATAAAGCTCTCTTTCTTTAGCTTCAAGTCATTTTACTTCTCAGGACTTCTATGCCTCTTGTATAAAATAAGGAGATTGGAGAAGGTTTGTTTTCACTCTGTTTTCTGTGGAACTTGGTGGTTCTGGGGAGGTGCTGTGCAGGGCGGCTCTAAACTCAATTTCCATTCTTGTATACCCATTCGAAATACAGTAACTCTTTCTTAAAATCTATTTTATATGCAAGCTTCTATAAAAGATTTAAATGTTTCGAGTTAAACATCGTTTCTCCAGCTCAGTAACAACTTGACTAGATGACCACTAGGCTATCTTTCTTCCCATCCCTTTTGAGAGTGGAAAGAGCAAAGTCAATCCATTGAGAAGACATTCATCAGCTTCTACTTCTCAAGGGATGAGGGTCCCCACAGAAAAGATAGGAGGGAGAAGGGAAAGTGGGGGAAGAAGACAAGAGGAAAGAATAAGAGTCATGAAGAACAAACAGTAAGAGGAAGAACACAATTCTATAGCACTTCCAACTTTTCTGGACCATGTAGTTCTACACCTGTCATCATACTCATCCTTCACAAAAAGTCTATAGTATAAGCACCAAAGATACTATTTCCATTTTTCCTGGAAGGAAGCTGAAATGCCAGAGGAAGTAAGATAAGTCCCCTCCACAGGTTGCTTCCTTAATGCAGCTTGTCTTAACATACTTAGTAAACAATAATGGTCCAATAGTTTATATCTTTGAAGTCTCAAAACACCATCAGCATTCATTTCTCGCTGATCAGGATGCATCTAGAATAGTCAGACATCTTCATGGAACTCTGTCATGGCAACCAATATTATGCGCATTTTTCTACTTAGCATCTCGGTCGTGAGTGCTCTGTTGCAGATACACTAACTAGTCATGAGGCCAATAAACAGTTAATGGAGCAGGAGATATCATACTCAACTCCTTTTGCAGCATGTAAATAAAGGTAATTAGATATTCTGAAATTCTAAAACACTCCAAGTGTGTAGAGCACCGAGGTTCCTGTTGCTGGTTTTGTGACATTCTGGTGTTCTCCCGGATCCCGCCACTTTCCTCACGTTCCCCTACAACCTCAAGACCTTTCTTAAAATATTTTAAATGTCTTTAAATGGAAATGGTTTTAATTTACTATCCACATATATCTACACTTATGTTGGTGTAACTGCAAATATTCATTTTTCGCACATGTCTACATATGTGTATTTTTAAATATATCTACGGAGGTCCCGTACCTCAGTCCTTTATAAAAGCCCAATTCAGAGAGCCACCTGTCACGAGGAGGAGAAGTTTCAGGGTCTGCCTTGCTTCCCCCGGCTCTAGTATGGTGCTTCCCCACTATGGCTCATCCCAGCACCTTCCACCTTCAGCCCTTCCTTTTTCTCCCCCTACATGGTAGTAATACCAATAGTATATACAGATTACTGAGCACTTAAATGTGTCAGGAACCATGTTGGATGTTTTACAGACATTATCTTTTATAATCCCCTCCAAAGTGAGAGAGTTGCTAGTATTATCTGCCTTTACAAGGAGAAACTAAAGTTTAGAGGTTATATAAATGTCTAAGGACACACAGATACTAAGGAAAAGGATTAATATTCAACCCAGGTCCAGTGTGCCCTGTGTGCCCTGTGCCTCACTTTCTCAGGATCTTCCTATGTATAAATGAGATCTTAATTCATTCAGTAGATGTTTATGGACTGTCTCCTCTCTGTCAGGCACCGTTCTGGGAATGTTAGTCAGATCCAGCCGTGGATGAAACTGACAAAACCCTGCCTTCATGGGGCTCACACTCTAGTGGGGAAGATGTTCATCTTTCACAGATGAACATAGCTGAATCTACTACAGAATGGAGATACTTGCCTTTTTAGCCCTCCTGGAAGCCCCATGCCTGGTTAAGGAGAGTGGTTTTAAAGGAGGCAGCGACACAAGACACATTGGCAGGAAGGCTGGAGCCTCCAAGGGAGCTCAACCAATCAGACTTGTCGGCAACCCTATTCCTGCACAATCCTTGCCAAAAATAATGCCCAGACTTCAGAAGTTTGAAAATCACTCTTATTAAGTACGTAAGTCCATGGAGTCCCAAGGACTCAATGTCAAATGAGACCGTGAAAGCATTTTGTAGTATACAGGCTTGTTTAGTATAAAGATTACATAAATGAGGCATGTGATGGATACTGTCAAGACTTTGTGAGGAAAGTCAGTATATGCTGACAATAGCAAACAGGAGGTGAAATTCCAGTTATCACTGAGACCTGGGCCCTTGGCTCCTCCCAAGGGTACTCAGGAGATCTGGTGATGGATCTGGGAGTGCAGGGCTCTTTTGCCTTTGAGACACATAAAGACCAGAGATGTGACCCAAGCTTTTTTACAAAAATAAAATAAAATTCAAGATACAATTTACTTTACCCTGTTCCTTTCATTACTAACAGATTCTTTAAAAAATTAGTTTGTTAATGGTTTGATGCTTTGGTACTTATTTTAACATCATGAAATTGATTCAAAGGAGTGCTTCCCCCAGTTTCTCCAAGGAGTTATTTTCTAAATGCAGTTGTGAGAGTCTAGCATGGATGGGCACAGGACATGCAAATCTGTATTGCGGGTAGTGAACTGCTACCATTCTCATGTATAATATTACTTAATATTTCTTCATGAGGTTCAAAATAGAAAAATATTGAATGTCTTATCACAATAACATTTTTTTTCCAAAAATTGAGGTATAAAAACCTTCACATCTTGACCACATTCTCAAAATTCTTGATACACGCATCACAGTGGTAAAACAAAATTCACCATCCAATATCAGTAAAAGAAGAAAAAGAGATGCAAACGATGAGAAAAAGCCACTCTATATGCCCGAAAACAAATTGGTTCTTCCAGCTCAAACCCACCCCTATCCTGGGTGGAGTTTGAGGATAACCTTAGGCTGTCATGGTAGGAATCAGTGCTATTAACCAAATAAGGCCCAGCTCTCTGGCTCCCAGGAACACAGGAGGGTTTCATTTCCTTGCCTAGTTTGAAGTAAGCTGTGGCCATGTGACTACCTTTGGCCAATGAAATGTAAGTGAGAATGTCATTTCCAGGCAGAAGTTTTAAAAACCTGTATGTGATTCTCCACCTTCCTAGACCTCTGCTACAGTGATCCTCGACATCAAAGCAGAGGAGGCACCTGAGTCCCTGACTGACTACCATGAGCACAGCCCCTTGCTGGCCCACAATGGGCACCCAGCATAAGTGAGATAGAATCTTTTAGTGGATTAAGTCACGAAAGTGTGAGGGCTATTCGTCATTGTAGCACAGTCTTGCCTGTCCTGACTGATTCAGCTCAGAAGTGCCACACACCTTCCAAGTCCAGAAATCAACACATAAAACAGCATCTGACTGATTTCATTGCCGGATTTATTCCTCTACTGTAGAGGTTGTTCGGGGTAGGAGATGATCAGTAAGTGCCTATACTCTGTAACCCTCAAAGTACCGATTCAGAAAGCTCATTTTAAATCTTTCTTTAATACACTTATGTGCTCCTGAATCCCACCTCAACCCTCTACCCATGAGCCATGGATATTGCAGCAATTCACATTTCATCATTTCTTTCCACATCAGACAGCAACCAAATAATTATAATGAAGGTAATCTTGCATGCTGCCTCCTCCTCTTCTAATATTGTAGAGAAATAGGAAAACGCAAGCAGAAGGAAAATGTAAGCAGCTGACACATTGTGTGAAGCTGAGCAGGTCGGATTTAAAATCTATGGATTTGAGGAACTTAATTCCTGAATATATATAAATGTAAGCCCTCATTTCCACTCTTTATATATAGCTCAATAGAATAGAGAGAAATTGTGTATGAGAGTTAACATTTAGGTCTCATAACAAAATATGAATCTACTGCTGGCCGCTTCCCTGCTTCTGGCCCTGAATTTCCCCAGGTATTGCTCATGACCCTGCTGACCTCTATCAGACTCTGGAGAAGCAGCAGGTCGCTGAGTAGTGACTTGAACAAAGGAAACACACAACATGATATTAAACTGGACTTTTCTTGTGGTCCTGGTTGAGACCTCACAGGAGAAGACAGAATGGAGACAATAGCTACCTTTATTCTCAAGAGTAGCCACATCATCTGTATTAGTGTTCTATTCCTGCTGCAATATATCACCACAAATTGAGCAGTTTAACCACACAAGTTTATCTTCTCATATCTCTGTCATTCATAAGTGCATTAGATCTCTCAAGGCTGAAATAACGATGTCAGCAGATCTTATCTGAAAGATCTGGGGGGAGAATCTTCTTCCAGGTCATCAGGAGGATGGCAGACTTCAATCCTTGCATTTGTAGGACGAAGGTCTCCATTTCCTTGCTGGCTGCTGACAAAAGTCATTCTCAGCTTCCACAGGCCACTTTCATACCCTGGCTGGTGGCTCCCTTTGTCTTCAAGACCAGCAGCAATGGGCTGAATCCTCCTCGCACTATGAATCTCTCTGACCTTATCTTCTACCTCATGTCTCCTGCCTCTATTCGGAAAAGGTTCTCTCCTTTTAAGGGCTCATGTGATCAGATTGGACATGTTGGATAAACCAGGATTGTGTCCCTAACTTAGGGTATATAAACTTAATTCCAACTGCAAAGTCTTTTGAGCCCTGTACTATAAATAGGCACAGTCTCCAGAAATGAGGCCAGGGGCATCTTTGCTGGGCACTTTAGTCAGTACCATGGTACGATGTTACCTGTCTATCAGCTTGGGCTGCTACAGTAAAGGACTGTAAACTGAGAAGCTTATAAAAAACATAAATCTATCACAATTCTTATGGCTGGAAGACTGAGATCAGGGGGTCACCAAGGGCAGGTTCTGGTGGGCACCCTCATCCAGGCTGCAGACTGATGACTTCTACTTGTGTCCTCACAGGGCAGAAAGAGAGCAAATTAGCTCTCTGGCCTCTTCCTATAAGGGCGCTAATCTCATTTGGGAGGGCTCCACCCTCATGAACTAATCACCTCCCAAATGCCCCACCTTTAAACACCATCACACCGGGGATTGGATTTCAACATATGAATTTTGGGGAGACACAGTCAGTCCATAACACCATCTATGTCTTGCTAAACTAAAGGATAGGCAAACCCCACTTCTGTGGCCTGCTTACCAATTAACAGATAGGAAGAGTAGAAGCTGATTGGAGAAGGGAAAGACTGGAGAAAGAGAAGGGTTTACTTGAGGAGATACAGGCTGGTTTGAGTCTATAGGGAAGAGAAGTGTTTTGCTGCCTTAAGGGAAGGCATGGAGGGATGTTTTCACTGACCCCAAATCAAGTGAAGAAACTTTGTGTCCTAAAGAATACTGAGAATCTTTGGGTGGAATTGACCTGTGTCCTGGGAGTTTGAGGGGCAGGGAGGTCATGTCCCTGGAAAGAGCTGAAGGAAAGAGGCTGCCTATGGCCACAGAGCCAAGAAGAAAGGCTGTAGTGGGAGACACTTGAACCTCTAATATTGGGTGGGTCATGGAGGCTTAATGGTTTTCCAAGGCCTGCCAGAGACAGCTCCTCAGCAGAAAGAGGTTATAAGCCAGAGGGAAAGCTGAGGTATTCTTAACAACTGAGAAAAAAAAAAAACACCATGGCCAAGTTGGTCAACAGTGGTATGATGGCCAATTTTATGCATCATCTTGATGGGCTCGCTGGGTGACCAGATTCAACATTATTTCTGGGTGTGTCCATGAGGTCGTTTCTGGAGGAGATGAGCATTTGGATCGTGAGACTGAGTGGAGCACACTGCTCTCCCCAATGATGGTGCATATCATTCAGTCCCTTGAGGACCCAAATAGCAAAATGCAGAGGAAGGAAGGATTTATTTCCCTCCTGTCTGACCATTTGAGCTGGGACATTCCCTTTTCCTGCCCTTGGAGCTGGACTTATTTCATCTACTCCCCTGGTTGTCAGGACTTTGGACTAGACTGAAATGACACCACTAGCTTTCCTGGGTTTCTAGGTTGCAGACAGGAAAACTCTGGGACTTCACAGCCTTCTAAATGCTGTGAGCCAATTCCTCATAATACATCTCCATATCTATATGTCCATCTTTATCTACAGATATAGGTCTTGTTGGTCCGTTTCTCTAGAGAACCCCGACTAATACAGATTGGTAGTAACTCCCCATATTATGCAAAAAGCCCATAAAAGTGTCCTCTGAGAGGAAAAAAACAGCCTCTGGCCTCTACCACCCAGGGGTTACCACAGTCCAACAGCAAATCCAAAGCCAAGTAAGAACCACTCCTGAACCTCACATCTCCTCTCTCCATCCCAGCTCTGGAGGAGCTAGAAGAAGAAATATAAGTGCAGAAGCTTCAACAAAATGAAACAAAACAGGCCACCTTTTCTCATACTGAGGTTTTAAGATTGCTTCTAGCTTGAGTGGGAGACAGAAGAGAAGCTTCTGCCTAATTACAGATTCAAGTTCTGATGTGGGTAAGATTTAGGTTTGCCAGGTGGTTAGTAATATAGAAGAGTGAGATCTGAGCTCTACTTCACTTGTTATCCAGTGCCAGGGGAGGGAATGCCATCAGGACATGTCATTAGTAGTGGTAAGGAATGAAGAAGCCCCTTCTTGCTTGCTTACCAAATCCAATTCATTTGATTTACCAGTTCATTGTTTTTCCTTTATGATGGAGTTATGAAAATGCATATAAATACAATTAATCCTGTATTTAAACTTTAATTGATACATAGTATATTTATTTTGTGGGACAATCAGGTACCAGAAAGAAATTCTGGCCTATTTCTAACAATTGTATGTTTATATATCAGTCTCTATTCAACTCCATGAAGGAACTTTTGAAAAATAATAGTAGGAATGCATCTAGTATTCAGAAATGTTTGGATATATTCAAGATAGAAGCTCTAATTTATTCCTTCATGAGTTACTACAATCTAGTTACTTTTTCTTTTTGAAGATACTGAGAAAGGCAGCAATACTTGTGGAACTGTGAATTCTCTAAATAATACCTAATCTCTCTCATCTTCAAATTTACTTTTTAATTAGTAAAATGGGGACATTAATGCTGAGCGTACAGGGATGCTGTTGAGATTAAACGACATAAAATAGCATTGACAAAGCATTGAACACAGTATCTGGTGGGTGCTCAAGAAGTGACAGTTCTATATAATCTCTACTTGGACATAGACATAGATATTTTAGTGCCATAGTTGCAATTCAGGCAAATTGAAAGTTAATTCATTCCACAAGCTTATGGAGCACCTAGAGTTGGGAGTACAAGGCTGAGGAGATGTGGACTCCACCTCAGGACACAGAGGTATCTAATTTATTCTGAAGAAATAGCCATAGAATACATGTTTCATTCATAAGGGAGACAAGAATGTAAACTGGCAATCTAATGCAGTGTGACAGTCATCATACACAAATATACTAGCTATTCAGAGATAGGTAAATAACTGAGCTATGTGGGACACTAGCAAGGCAGGAAATGGGTTTTTTAAAAAAAAGTATCCCAGAGGGAAAGTTTCCATGGAGACCTAACAGATATTGACCAGGCGGACACATGGGGAACCAAACAATCATCTACGTATGACAGAGACAGTTACTGTCCGAAAGGCTGTATTGCATTGTGGGAGATAAAAGAGGCTGATGGGATTATATTTCTTTAACTTTGAATTGTTGGCCAACCTAGAGAAATGTTTCCTTATTAGACTGTATTTGGCTATCAAATCCCTACTTTAAATAGCCTGACCACATTGAACCCAAAGAAATGTGCAGACATGCCCAAATGATGCTCTACTACAGATTAGATCATGGACATGTTACTTCTCCAACTTCCGCAAGGAGTAATCCCCATGCTTTTTACAGTTTCCAGCGGGGGGAGAACACTGTCCTCTCCGTCTGGCACATGTCCCAGAGATTCTATAGCACTGTCCTCTGACTTAATTTGTTCTGCTGAGTTCTGTGCACTTTACCTCAAGTCCAAATAATCTGTGAGTCTGCAAGAGTTACTTCCAGGCTATGCCATAGGAGCTAATAATTAATAAGTGCCCCTTTTGTAATTAGTTATTTGTGCAAATTTGCTTTCCTTCCTTCACTTTCAGCTGCCAAATGGGAGAGATTTTCATTTTAGGCATTCCACCAACAAAGTAGTCATTGGCCTTTTGCCTTCCCCAGAATTAGATGGTTTGTCTCTTGCCCGAGGGGCCATTTGCTAATTGCTCCAAGACTGGGAGAAAATTATTTTTCCTCTTAGCTTACTTATTTTTACAGGCTAAGGAAGATGCTGGCTACATTCTAGAAAAAGCTGCATTACTACCAATTGCTTCTTAGGTAACCGAGGTAGGTTTTATTACTATTCAAAATACTCACTACCTTTCCATATGGGAAGATTATACATCTTCAATCAATTGACATCAGGTTTAGCTATGTGAATTAGAATGCTTTTCCCTACAAAAGGATTATATACCCCTGCCTCATTGACACCAGTCTTGGCTACATGACTTCCTTTGGCCAATGAAA
The DNA here is from genome assembly GCF_902729225.1 of Pteropus medius. Lineage (NCBI taxonomy): Eukaryota > Metazoa > Chordata > Mammalia > Chiroptera > Pteropodidae > Pteropus > Pteropus medius. The sequence goes on along the minus strand of NW_024350921.1, from coordinate 1,409,619 downwards.
TGGGAGAGGAAGCAGCATGTGACACTTTTGAAAAAGAGCTTTAAAAACTCACAAGTGATTCTGTCATATTCTTATTTCCCTCTACCACAAAACTGGGCAATGTTCTAAAGAGAAATTGTGCCTTTATCCTAGGTTCAAGAAATATGACTGACCTGTAATGGATAAGTAGCATGACCCAAATATTAATGTGCATTTTTATAAGCCACCTAGAGTTGGGGGATGCTCGTTATTGTCACATAACTTAGCCTAAGCTGACTGATATGATACATAATCCTGAGGTCAGCTCTTAGTCTGGCGATAACTTAAAAATTCAATTTTCATAATATATTTCTCATGTGCAATACTGATTTGATCAAATTTTGTAACATCTCTTACAGAAAAGAAATTTCTAGGCATTTACCTGCTAGTTGACATTGTTAGTGGGTACTACCAGTGAGCTTTTGAGTAGCAGAATAAAGAAATTCAATTCCATAAGTCACAGCAAGTCAAGCCCTTCAGCTATTCTATCAGTCAAATTTTGTCATGTTTACATTCAGCCAAAAACTATTCAAAATTCAGATACTATAACAGTCTTCCCGCAATGCACTGGAGTCTTCATGAATTGGAAATGATGAAAAGGAAGGCATATACCCTGCTTTGAATAGCTTGCATTTTATCTACAATATTTCAAAGAATCTCTTTGCATTATTTTTAAATTATTACCAAAAAGATAAAGATGTTCTGTTACTTCCTCTTAAATATATGTAACCCCTTTTTAAATATATGTACTCCTCTTTTAGGGATAATTATTCTAAGGTAGGAATCCACTGTTCAGACAGTGGGACTGTTATAGTTTGAATCCTTTCTTACTCAACAAGTCCTAAGAGCATAAGATCAATAACATTGAGCTATTAAAACACTCAACCACAGATTTAAAAAAAAGATTAAATACATCTCTGAATGGAACATATGTTTTAAAAATTTCATTTATTCATATATCTAGAGAGTATTTCTGTAATCAAACATGCACAAAATCAAAATTTTCCAAGTTTATAAAATTCATTATAATTCTAATTGTTTATATTATATCAGTTATATTACATTTTGAAGGATTACAAAGACCTAAGACATTTCTATTGGTCTTTTTCTCCCTAGAAATACTTTGTAACTTATCCTTCATGTGGGGGCTGGAAAGTCTATGACTTTAGAAACATTGCTATTAATGTAGGGAAGAGGCATGATAACTAAATGTTAAATCAAGCCACAATCAGAGACTGCAATGTGCTGATCAGCCCTAAGGCCAGCCAGGAGGAAATCTACAGAACAAAGGAAAAGTCCTACTGGGGTTACTAAATTAGCATTTACCCATACCATGAACAGAAAATAGAATCTTGAAGTCTACCATGCATTCATTCTCAATGTCCAAAAACTATGAGAAGCCTATAGATCGAAGCCTGGGGATTGCCAGCCGGCTTTCTCACTACCTACCCTTACCTTTCACACTGTATACCCATACCATCAAAGGAAAACAGGTGAACAAAATCTTTAAACTGTAATTCACAAAAACCTAGAATGATGTATAAACTGAATTCCCCAAACACTCAGAGTCATTCTTAATGTCTTTTCTCTCTGTCTCTCTGTCCCTCTTGGCTCCCTCACTCTTCGTCTCTGAAAGAAGACCATATCTCTGTCTGTGGAGTGTTATTCTTTCTCTAATAGACTTTATTTTTGTCTCTAACTCTGGTGTGCACTTGAATTTTTTCTGCGCACAGTTAAAGACTCTCTGTCAATGCAGGACTTGAATCTCCACTCAAGGGGAACCAACCTGTCTTGCATCACTATGTATCCACCAAGAAGAATGGAACTCACAGAGTTTGGGCATGAGAAGGCAACAGACAGCTGTATAGACAATCTTTTAAAAATATTTTTGACTAAATATTTAGTCTTTGACGAAATCTACGTCTAAATCTATGACCAATCCTAATTGATGCCTCGAAAATTACCAATCGGTTGGCCAGAAGTTACAAGAAATCCTTTAGTTGTTTTTAATTCTATTAAGCTTTAATTTTAAAGGCTTCACTCATATCTATATAAAACACACTGTTTAACAAATCTTGACTGCCACTTAGCAGTTACAAGATGTGATCCTGAGCAAGTTTCTTAACTCATTTGGGTCTCTTAACAGTCATGTAGGGCTAATAGCAGTCCCCTTGTAAAATGGTAGTGACAAGTAAAGAAAGAAAGTCATGTAAAGCACTTAGCCAGTGTCTGGCACATTGTAAATAAATATTAGCTTTCATTATTATGGTTGTGGTTGTCTTATTGCTGTTGCTATTTTTATTCATATTTATTTCTAATAATTAAATTATTAGATATTTCAAAGAGAAAGCAGAGAACAGAAAATGTGGAGCTACACTTTATCTTCAGCCAAGGTAAATTCATTTTTAGGCAACAGAATGAGTGTCTAGTAGTGTCTGGTGTATACTTTCCTGAGTTTCCCTATTTGTTGTTCCTTTTGAAGAGGAATTTTCCACTCAAATGGCTAACTTTGTAATGAGCTCTTTGTTCTTCTTCTGTAGACATGCTTGCTGCATAGGCCAAAGGGCAGAGTAACCAGGAGATCAACTGAAGACTCACCCTCCCCTTTGCTTGTTCTGTCTAGATAACAGATATATTGTCTTTGCTTGTTAAGCCCTATAAAAGTAAGGTTACCCCTGAGCTCAGGGCCCAGATCTTCAGAGCACTAGTTCTTCTGGGACCACCAGCATAATAAACCTGAGTTCTCCAAATTTCCAAGTGGTGCTTGGTTTCTCACTGGTCTGATTTTTCTGCAACACTTTTACAGAAGAAAACTCTAAGCCTAAGGTAGTTAGGGAATCTTGCCACAGTCAACCAAAATCTTAAAGGAGGGAGCAAGAATTTGAATCCTTGCCTCTAAAATCTCAGCCCTTTTTCCATGATTCTTTTAGATATTTAACTATTTTGCTAGCATAAGGTTTAGCCAAAAAGAGACAGAAGACTTTATTTTTTAAAGTGTTTGAGGTAATATTATCAGCATGGAAAAAAAAATAAAAACCCTCACTCTTAAGAGAAATGTTATATGTAATTGTATTTGTGATAAATTCATACATAATTTGCTCTGAATTCAACATAATCTTGGCCGTAGATTAAGTATTTTAATGTGTTACCTCTAAGTTGTTTTTTTTCTTTGTTTTGTTTTGGTTTTTTTTTACCGCAATAAAATATTAATTTTCCTTCCTTTTAAACATTGTTCCCATCAGCCTGGTTAATGTGATGAGGCATGTATGGTCGAGTAATGGGTGCCCTGTTATTAGCCACTGAATACGCTGCACGAGGCTGCACAGTCTTTCAGAAGCAAAGGGCACATTGAAATAAAATCACACTAAAAGCGTCTTTATATGTTTACATCTCACAATAGCAACCCCTGCCACAGTGCAGGGCGTTTCTTAGCAAGTACCGGCTGGCTAGCTGAGGTTAACTGCCCCAGAGCACAGTTGAAGGCCACCGGTTCCTCCCAGCTACTCATTAATCCCCAGGATGTCTCCTGAACCCCAGTGGTTATTGTTCAATCCTTTATAGACGATTTTCTAAGTATTTTGAGTACTCGTTTTCTCCTAGAACACCTATAGCTGGCCAGCTTGTGTTTGTATAAAGAAATACTCATTTTCTTAAAAGTGGATTGAATTTCAGCCTCCCCATAAAAATCACTTAAAGGCCAATGGCTCAGAAAAAGCCACTTTAATTGTGTTTTGGCTTCTCTCTTTTTCTAAGGGAGCAAGTGAATGGAGAAGCTGAAGATAAGTAGGGGAGGGGAGGAGAGTATGAGGAAGCAGAGGGTCCCAGACACCCCAATTTTTCTTTGGTTTGAGGTATCACCCTGAAATGAGCATGCGAGGAGGGGGCTGCTGAGTAGGAAAGGCCCAGAAGAAATGTGGGCACTGTAAGGGGCAGTCAGCACTGTGAGACAGTGTACCCTCAGTCAGTCACAGTCACAGGCACCCACCTCTCACAACTACACAGCCAGAGCTGGGGACATGGCTCCTGGTCCTGAGTCAACCAGAGATCCAAACTCAACTCAGCAGACAGATGATAGTTTTAGCAAATCTACTCCTGCAAAATTGAGGGGTTTCCATCAGCAGATTCCCTTACACACGGTTTTAATTTTGTAAGAATTTGAATAGTAAAAAGTAATTTGTCAATTTAAGGCACTAAATAAAATTTATATCTTCCTCCTCCTTTCCAGGCAAGATTTTATATTTCACTTCAGCATTTAATATCTTCTAAATGAGGTGACTAATATTAAGAAGCTACATAGGTAACGGTGATATTTTTGGAAACTGCAAATTGATTATAGTTGTCCAATATTAACTAAATTTATTTAGAAGTTTTAATTGTTGTGTGTGTGTGTGTGTGTGTGTGTGTGTATGTGTGTGTGACAGAGAGAGAGAGAGGGAGAGGGAAAGACTCTTCTTCTGAAGTCAAAGTGACTTTTCATATTCTAATGTCATTTCTCTTCTTCCAAAATCATTTCTCTATGGTTTGTACCCCATAAGAAAAAAATTTGTAAAATGAAAATATAGGATCTTCTGCATATATTTTTTTAAAAAATAAGTATATCCTTATTCTAATTTAAAATGATTAAGTTCTCTTCTTAGTCATTTAAAATCAAAGACAAAACACTGGATAAATAAAAAAGACACACATTCTTGTGTATGAATTAAGAAAAAAACAACAATAACAAGTTAAAGGCTATCTCGAAGCACCAATAAACCTTCTAAAGTGACATCACAGAAAAATCTTAACAGAGTCTTCCTTCGGAAGAAAGAAGGGAAAAAACTATTTTCATAAACAAGTATTCAACCAATTGCTTTGCATCTATACACAGAAGCTCCCTCGCTCCCTCACAGTCTTGGGCTTCCGAATACAGATTAATAAAATATTATTTTAAATCAGTTCAATGCGAATCAACAAGAAGTGAACAAACATGAGTCTGGCCCCTGTGTTTTTATGGAGTTTACAGTATCTCATGACATGGTTAATGCAAAGGGAATAACAAGGCGATCTATTTAAACGCCGTAGGGCCTAGGGAAATTTCTATGAAATGTTCCCTAATCTGACAACGTCTACACAAGCAAAATTACACTATTGGGCAAAGTGAATCCCATTATTTCTACAACTTGATGTTGACACAGATACCCAGCAAGTCAGCAATTCAGTTAAACGAAAGTAGTGCTGGTTCCATTCTTTACAGAGATTTGGTATCTGTGTGGCTGTAACCACAACGTGCTTCAACCCACGCCCAGAGCCGAATGCGTGGTGGAAGGGGGTGCTTTTGCACCGTCAGCCTTTATGACTTCAATTCAGAGGGAAGCAAACAGTTTAGCACGTCCCTTCCTCATAAAGACTCTGAAAATCCAGGTATGAGGAGAAAGACAGTGGCGGCTGACCTTTGCCTTACAGAGCCGCCCCCTCCCTGAAGGCCCAAAGCCTGTTGAAAACTGCAAAGTTGTGATAAAAACAGTTGGAGCAGGCCTTCCACAATAACTGTTTGGATGGGTAGGTGTGTAGTTAATTATTATGCTTTTCTTCACCCTTTCAGAATTTATAACCTCTGCCTCAAGGTTAGGGCATGATTTTTCTGTGCTGTTAACAGGTCATTTATTCCTAAAAAAAAAAAAAAATTATTTTTGAGAGAGAGAGAAATAGCTATGTAGCTCTAGGGAAAAATCAGCAGCCCAGTTTGAAGAAATGGGAAATGGCAAAAATTTTTGCTTTTCTTCAATATTTCATCCTTTTTCAAACCTGCAGGTTTTTTTTTAGAGCTGCATGTGTGTGATTATTATTATTGCCAGGTATTCTGCTAAGAAGTTTACACATGTTATCTTCTTTAGTTTTCACAATAATAATTTGATGAAGATATTTCATTGCCATTCTCATTTTATACTAGAAGTCTGAAAATTTCAAAACCTTCACAGAGGTCATGGAACTATTAGGACGCAGAGCTGAGATTTGAATTTAGGTTTGCCTTGACTCCAAATCTTTTCTGTCTTAATCATTATGGAATATTGCAACTGAATTGTATTTTGGATGCGGATTGACTAAGAAAACAAAATGAGATTTTCATTTTCTTCTCTACTATCATGTTCTTCAAAAGATGATTTTAAAAAAAACACTATGTTAGATATTCACTGCCTTGTCATTTACTTTTGTCAAGAGTCTCATGAAATAAGGAGTCTCATTTCAAAAGACAAAACTAAAACTTTAAGTGACTAATTCTATCCCAATTCCATTTCAACTTAAGGGCATATTGTGTAATTAAGGCAGAGAGTGTCTACTCCATTTTCACCCAAGCAAAGCTCTTCCTAAACAATAGAGCTTTGCAGTGACATGTTGATATGACGACAGCTTTCTATTTATGCTGGCACGATACTAACATTTTTAATGAGAAAATTCAAATATCAATGGTGAAATTCCATGGACTATATAAATTCAACCTTTTGGCCCACTTGGAAATGTTCAACAGTTTTTATCTTTGTAAAAGGAGCTTTTATCTCTTCTCTTCCTCAGGACTCATCCCAAAACTTGTACCGATATCATCACCTCCCTGTCCTACTAAGCACGAGCTCACACACGCACGCTGATGTCATTCTTAGAGGGAAAAATAATGAATAGAGTATTTGAATAAGCAGCTAATTAAATGCACTTGGCTTACATTGCTATCAGCTTTCTATTCAGCTTAACGTATATTCCTTTACCTATGTAATCAAGGCGTGCACCTTGGGCTGTCAACACCTCAGCCCAAATAATCAAAGCAGATCCTGGTTAATAAAGAAACAATATGCAAACAAAGTACATCTATATCCTTATGAATTTATGTATGTCTAGAAGGTCTTAGTTATTCTTTCTGTGAATTTCTGACTCAGTCGTCATTGCCAAAATAATAATAATAGTTTCTTATGCCAGTTCATACCATTTACTTACAATCCAAACATTTACTTAATAAACATTTTATGTAATTTAAAAAACCTTCATAAGAAAATGTAACAAAGCAGCATATGTAGAAGGATTAAAGAAAACATGATCTCTTTTAAAAGAATATCTTTTAAAAGTTCAGCTATAACCATTAAAATGGCTGTTTTGACCACCTGAATGTTTTCACAGAGAAACAGGTAAATCCCTATTTATTTTACAAATACATTTCACATTGATTACCAGATCACTATCAGTCAGGAAAGAATTGTTGTTTTACCAACTTTCCATAAATATTAAATGATCTTTGAGGAATAAATGCATAATAAATATCAAATTGGAGTTGCCTGTTTCTCAAATGTCACCTTGTTCATCTGTGACCTGTTGATATCACCACAATTCTGAAGGGGAGAATTAGGTCACGAATGGAGGTGGCTGAGAAACAAAGGTGACGAAAAATGATATGACATTTCTCAACCAAGCCTAAGGTATTATGAAAATATATAAGGCAGTGTGAGATCCTTCCTAGTAAAACAATGACCAGTACAGCTGAACTAGTATATACTGGTGTCAGTGGTTAGAGAGGCCGGGCAAAACAGTCATGGGGAAATTATCACCTTCTTAGATAAGCAACACATTGCAGATTTATATTTATGTATTTTCACTAGAGTCGAGAATAGAGTAAGGTTTATGTGCATTGCAAACATTGAGAGTATAAAAATCCTTTTAACGTGGCATCTGTATGCCAAGGAAATAGAACAGTGAAAGTGAAAATCAGGAAAAGCTATTGATTTTAAAAAGTTTAAAAATTCATGAACTCTCTTTTGCTTTATAGGAGTGTGCTACTAATATTATAAACAAAAAGTTGAAATTATCAATGCAGAAATGCTATTGTATAACAAAATCAACCCTTGCAGTTTTAAAGTGATCCAGTCTCTCTCTTAACAACACAGCATTTGAAAAGTGCCAAGATTTATTGCTGAGGGACAAACATAATAGACTATAAATCAGGCTACCATAACAACTATAAAAACTTCTCTTGTGATGCTCTACCTCTAGGCTCACCTCTGCCCAAGAAAGATCTGGAAGCCTTTCTATTTAATAGACTGTGTTTTGAAACATTTATCACAACCTGTGATAAGGTGGCTTAACCATTGCAGCAAAGTGCCTGGAGACTTGATTTGTCTTAACTGATACATATAAGAACAAAGGAAACTTTGATTCACTAGGTTGGGATGAAATGTATCCATATCATAGCAATATCAGGACCTTTTAATTGTCTCTCTATAAGAAAAGATTAAACTGCCTTAGTTATGCAAGATTAAATGCTCATTCAATAATTGCAATAGACAGTATGCTTTCAGAGTGGGAGAATTAAATTAAAAGAAAGACAACTCTGGAAAATGTACTAGTGGTAGAATTAGAGAATGTTTCATCAGATCCTGATGTCTCTACAGTAATGAATCTGCCAAAAGATAATAATATTTTAGTGAAAGGTGTGATTGGATAAGTCACATTATTTATTAACTGTTACCTTAAAATATCACTTTTGTCTTATTATTAAGAATGGTTAGAGGGCAGCAGGGATGCCTGACACAAGGCATTAAAAATGGATTGTGTCTATCACGGCGCCCAGAGGACGTGAGCTGCTGCATGTCACACCAGGTAACAGAGCTCGCTAACACCTGCTGGCCAGGACAGTCTCAGCCCACAGTCTAGAAGGGCCTCAGTCAAGTCCCTGAGACCAGCCAGTCACTCACTTACTCCTTTCCAGTGGCCTAAACAAGGGCTGATCTTTCATTCCTAAACTTGTTTTCTGAAAAAAATTCAAATAAACACACATATTTGAGTAGACTGATGGCGACTAGGAAGATTAAGGTCATAAAAGTTGGTGGGAAAAGGCCCATGAAGCCATCTCTGGAGGTTCCTGGCATTCTCCTGGAAGCAAGTCCACTTTAATTTAAAGCAGGTCCACTTTAATTTAGCTGCCTAGAGTCCCAAAAAGTGTCCACAATAAAAAATATGAGGGCAAAATTAGACAGCGCTAAAGCTCAGATTTCTAATTCTACCACAGTAAGGCTCTGAAAGAGATATTAACCTACACAGTGCAGACAAATCAACAGGCCTGTAGCTGGTCAACCAGGAAAGGAGGAGAAAGTGAAAAAGAATGGAAAAATATAGAAGAGAAAACTAACAACCCCAAGATTCTCTCGATGAAGCGCTGGGTAGTTCATCTCCCAAGGGGACTTCCTGAAGTGTGGTATGGCTCTTTCTCCAAGTCTCAGGTGAGGATGTTAGTGGTACAGAGAGGGATCCTTCTGTTCTGGGGAAGTTATGCACCTTCTCAGTCCATTTCTGTTTGTCATCTTACGGATCAGAGAATCTTAGCAGTGAAGAGGGTGTTAAGGTTACCGGAAGCCTTTCTCAAGTTGGCTGGTTGGGGCAGAGTTGGAGCCCCTTCTGTCTGCGTCTCTCTACTCTGGGCACAACCAGCGTCCCTCGTACCCTCCTTGTGCCCAGCCCAACTCCCGACCAGCAGTCGGTTTGGATCCTCCCGGAATTGCTCACTCAAGTTTTTGCCACTTTCCATCCAAAGACCTAGCAATGCCACCCCAACACTCTCGGGTCAATATATTATATTTATTAATAGCCTCTCATCATTTTGGTTTTATTTTCATTCCTACCAATCACAATTTAAAAGATCGTCGCATAGCTTTGGTCGTGAAGTCTCTGCTTCTATAAGATACCAAATTTCATTAAATAGAACTTTATTTAGTGAGACTATCCTCCTAGGATGCCACCACAACATATCTGACATAGTAAAAATTTAGTAAAGTAACTGGCTACATCATGTAAAACAAACCAAAAGATAGTTGCTTTCCTTCCCTAACACCCCCACAGAGACTTGGCTTTTTATAGAGTTGCCTGATTTTGGAGTTTTAGAAGACATACTGAGTCAACATCAGGGATTCCCAATATTTTCTACATCAAAATCCAATCTGTTACATCATCCATGTGATGAAAGATATCCAACTTAATAACGCTGCCCACATAACACATCTTTTCAAAGAATTTGCCTACCACACTGACTTTATTAAGAAAGAATTCTTCTCCCAATGTTGCTTTTTAAAGTGGCAGCAATTGCAAGCGATACAAAGCAATTAATAATAGTAGGAATAAAAATAGCCATGGTCAGCTACAAGATTTGCAGGGTCCAGTGCAAAATGGAGTCTTGATTCTAAATCAGAACACAAGCTTTTCTTTTCTTCCGCAGTCTCTCCATGACATTGTCTTAGTGTTTTTTGATTGTTATTTAATGCTGCAATCCCTCTGGCATGGTGACAACTCTCCAGGTGACAGGGGACAATTCTGTGGGCTCCTGCACACAGCATGGGTAGAGCAGAAAGGCAGCCTCAAACTTCCTGGGAAGGCAGGTGGCAAGTTGTGGGCACATATTCATAGCCTCACCAATTTTAGTTACAAAACGTAGATTCAAAGATCAAATTTTAAGAAATTCAGGGTGGTGATCACAGAGCATTAAACCCCTTCTCAACTCTGGGCCCAGTGTGACCACACTAAAGCCGGCCTTGACTGAGCATCAACCTGACGCGTTTAATGACATGCTTGTCATCGCACTTAGTCCGATGCCCTGTTTTTGGATAAATGTGTAATATGTATTTATTAGACTTTAGAAATATTGAAAGTAGTTGGTAGGAAACTCTATTTCACATTTCCTCACTGTTCTAGAGCAATGCTGTTCAACTTCGTAGCCACGAGCCACATGAGGCTATTTCAATTATTTAAAAAAAGGGAGAGGATGCAAAAGATCCCATAAATAATTTTTAAAAAATATTGATTACATGTTGAGATGATCATATTTGGGGTACGATTAAATTAAATATATTATTAAAATTAATTCTTTCTGTTTCTTTGTACTTTCTTATGAGGTTATTAGAAAATTTTAAATTACATATGTGGCCCTCATTATATGTATTTATTTATTACAGAGAAGACACATCCAGGTGTTATCGTCCTCCAAAAACATCTCCAAGAATAGCATAATTATTCGTCCTCTATGTTACTCTCGTATCTTCTTTTCATTATTCTAAGATTTTGCTCTTTTTTCTTGAAGGACTAAATAAACATGTTTTGAAAATAACTGAAAGAAAATCAGACAGTAATCAGGTGATCTGGAGTATTGTTCTTACTATTTCTCTAGAGGTGACTGGGGCTCCTTTTCCATTAAAAATAAAATAAAATAATAAAATTGAGCCAGATCATCACTTGGGCCCCTCCCAGTCCTAACTCCCTCGTGTCTTTGCCGCAGTCACTTCTGTCCTTGGGGAAGTTATGTAAAATTTTTACTAGGAGAATCTCCCTGGAATCTACTTTCCAAGAATGACTAAGAGCTTTAGGAACTATGAAGCTGCATATGAATCAATATCACCCTTGCAATTAGTTATTAATTAGAATGGGGAAAATGTGCAATTGGGGCAAGAGGGAATTCTGCTTCCAGACTGTGTTCAAACTCAAGGCTGCAACACTGACTCTTACTGGAATTTTCAATGTGCGGAGGCCCTGCCCTTCCATTTCGTATTTACCAGCCCCACAATCAAGTAAACTGGTTCTGTTTCTTTGGAGGCACTAATACAGTTGGGGAGGGGTTTATGGCACGAATGGGCTCCGTATTTAAAATATTTCTAAAACAGGTGTGCTGGTCTTTAAATAATCCTATGTATTTTTTAATGTACATATCCATGCTTATTTAATTTTGTTTTATATCATACCTACTTAACGCATTAAATTCACAGCTGACCAGCAAAAAACTCTGGGAGGAGGAAACTCTCAGAATGCCAGAGATTTGTTTACTGCATTGGCCCACAGTAAGCACTTTTCCAGTGACTAAAGTTTGCCAATTAATCATGTATCTTGCTGCGTTACAAGAAACTGTTTTGTGGCTTCTACGCTATAAGAAGTTATAAGTAGAGGTTTGTATAGTCTCTGCTGCATCTAATAAGATGAGAGCTCTGTTTTAGTACAAAATGGTAAATGGACAACATTCTTTAGCTGGTAACCAGAAAAGGAGAGACGTTTAGTTGGCTTTTTCCACCCTCCACCCCACCCCAACCCCATGTCTCATACCTGGCACCTTTCAATGATTTCCAAGACACAAATTGTAGTAACTTGCTCAGTGGCTTATTCCAGAATACAAAGTGAAGGACCCACTTGCGTGCTGGACACGATGACCCCTTGATGGCACAGAATATTTAAATGCATTTCTAGCTCAGTTAATAATATGGTAAAACCAAATATATGCACATGGAAAATTATTAAAGATTTGTTTACGTGGGACTTTGATATTTGCCATGAAAATTTCTACAATTAAAATGTGACTTAAAAAATAGGAGTTTTTCCCCTTTCAAAATCAGTTTCAAGAAACCCTTGATAGAATCAGCTAATTAATTCTTGGCCTCTTTAACTAACATCACAGTTGAAGTCACGTGCTATAAATCAGTTTCAGTTGAGATATTAAAATCAGATTATAACAGAAAAGGCTTGTAAATATTTGCCTCCAAATGAGTTTAAGAATAAATATATATTCAGTAATTCATCCATATTTAGCAGATATTAATAAGACAAAGCATAGCTTTAAATTCACTTATCATTTAATACAAAGGAGGAAATAGGAAACTGGGCCTGATTAGCTTGTTTATTCTTGGGCTTATAATACCTTATTAAAATTTGAAGTTCAAAATTGATATAATCAGTCAAATGTCAGCAGAAATATTTATTCTGTAAATGAAGCTTCAGTTAATAGAACTTTAATTTGAAGTATTTTACATTTTCTTCTAAAGAAAAAGGAAAGGGGAGAGTGGGGACTCCGTGATAGGAATGTGAAATTAACACGGAGGTTTGGATTTTCCTTCTAGATCTCTGCTGACACTAGAGGTCAGCAACCTTCCAGAAATAATACATCAAATTTTCATTTACTCACTGTAATTTATAATTTTTGTGTGTGTGTGACCAGAGAACCATAGAGTTTTAGATTAGAAAGTGGTTTTACTAATGACCTAATTTGCTGTCTTTTTAGAGGTAAAGGGAGTGAGCTCAGAGAGGTCCAGTTGCTTGGCTGGTCTCTTAGTTACACCAAAGTAGGACTGAACGCAGGATATGGTGAGCTGATCAATAAAACTTAGGGTTGGGGATCTTCATGGCCACCAAGATCCAGAGAATTTAGGTGTGCTATGTCCTATAATTTTGGATAATTTTGTGGACTGATCATGTTGGAAAGAGAAGAGTAGTTGTAGACTTAAAAAAATCATGTTTCTTGCAGAAAAGATTGGGCTGAAGAAGCTCAAAGTGTATAAACAGCTTAGGGATGCCCTTTTAAAGGTTTGGGGTGACCTCTTCTCTCTTGATCTCTTCTCCACACGGGTCTGAGACTTGGACACTTGCTTCATTTCTTTCCAAATTCCAGTGAAAATTCTCACAGAGAAAGCTGGTCCAATTTCTGATCAATCCAGCTCTTTACTAGGTGCATGGCACTCAAATCCAATTCAAGAGCCACTCTCGGCCTTGGGGCCATTATATACCAGCCCAGATCCAGTTTCATTCTGATCATAGCCTTGGGCCAAATAACTGTAACTTTAGGCAAGTTACTCAGCTTCTCTAAGCTTTAGTTTTCTTGTCTTGAAAATGGCAATTATGTTACTACTGGCTTCACAGGTTTTTCTATACATTAAGTAAGATATGCATATGGGCTTATTCATAAGCAAAAAGTATTTGATGCAAACTATCCTATTATAACAAAAAAAATGGAACTAAGGTAGGGAGGAAATGTCTAGGCATGTAGCAGCCAATTCCAGGATCTGCCCTCCTTCCTCTGTGCAGCCCTTCTAGGTCTTGCCATTTCCCCTGACTGAGTCCAGGAGAGGAGTGTGTCTGTGCCTCAGCATGCCCAGGTCGAGTCCTGCGGACGGCTCCAACCTGCCCTTCTCACTGTAGGCTCCCTCTTCCAGTCAATAATAACGTGAAGAGATGAAAGCCCCAGTTAATGTAGGTCTGCGTTGGTATGTGGTTAAGAGTTCAATAAATGTCACCTATTCTTATTGTTGTTGTCATTATTATTGTAAATCACATTCACCTAGATCTTGCTTACAATAACCTGTGGGATTTTACCCATGAAGGAATGGAGGTTCGCAGAAGTTAAACATCTGTCCCCATGAATTGGATTGTGGATTCATCCTCAGTCATTCTCACCAGGCCCCACACTCTGATTTATCAATACACAAGGCACGTTAGGAATGGCTCAAAGGCTTTTCTTGGCTAAGTATGCAGGTGACTCTGGAGAAATCAAAATTAACCGTGATACTAAGATCGATGCTGGGTCAACATGAAACCAAAATAATTTGTTGACAATTTAAGGATAGAAAGAAACTGTTTTTCAAATGACTAGGTTGTCTACAGGACATCAAATAACCAATCTGGATTTTAGTGATAAAATACACACAAGTTTAGTATTTTTTCAGTACCATGGAAGTATGACCTTAATCCAATGATTTCGAAGAAAAATTAACCTCTGTATCTAGTCCAATTTAGGTTAATAGAATGTCTACTTATTTTAGAATGGGAAATATTCAACTTTACCTTAGGATGCATTAAGAACTTTCCACTCCAAGTTCAACAGATATATCACATTAGGGACATAAAGACCTCACTGTTTTGCTTAACTGAGAATGACTCAAATAGCTGTTTTGTTTCTTTTCTCCCTCCTCCTGACACTGTATCTTTTGAAAATACGGAAGAAAACCTTAAGTCTATGATGCTTGAAGGGTCTGTTAGAAAAGCAGTTTAAGTGAATATGTAAAACAATATAAATTCTCTAATACTCTAAATTAAATATTTGGCAACGATGATTTTTAAAAGAAAATAATTAATCACTGTTATAAGTAAATAAATTCAAATGATGTAAAGGAAATAAATAAAAATTACTTTTGAATTTAGAAAGTGGATGAACTATATATAAAGAAACTCAAGTAATAAACTGCCCTTCAGAATGATCCATTCATAATTCATACATTTTTTGTATAGAAACTGGCCACTGTCTCTCAAGTACCTTTCCATTTTTTTCCTGTGACATGCACCTGACCATAAGAAGATAAATAAATTCAAATAAGATTGTTAACTTTACTATACATTTCTTCTTTTCCACTAAAAATGTACAAAATGGCTTCCAGTCTTCTTGAGTTAACATAAATGTCTAAAGAGCTTTTATAGACCAAAAAAATTTTAAGTGTTTTCATATATCATAAATTTATCAATATCTATTTTTAATTTTTATTCTCCCTTTTTGTAATAACATTGCCATTTGAATTTTCTTAAATAAAAAGAAAAATTATCTTCCAACAGAACTGACTTATGTTTTCTTTTTGCAATATTATAATGAAAAAAACAAGAGACTATCATGAAGAAAATCCATGATCTCTTACAATAAGTACTATTTTTTATATATCTCTTAAATCCCACAATCTCTAAGCATTATACTGACATTAATATAAGGTATTTTTTTAACCTCTCTAAATCCATGTCTGCACAGTTATTAATGCGAGTTTTCCCTCCTTCAATTTGATTCAACAAACTTTTTAAGAATGCCTACATGGCCAATGATAGAGTAGGCAATTCCATTAAATTAATGACAAAGAGAAGTTGTTGAGATTTTTGTTTGGTTGTTTTTGTTTTAATATTCATACTACTTGTTTGAAAGGTGCACATGCAAGTTCTTCATAAGACATATCACAGTGAGGATAATGAGATAAAACATTTCATGTGACTTTGAAGATTGGCATTTGACCTATTAATGAGATTACAACCTCAGTTTTCAATACGGCCATTGCCAATATTCATAAAACTTATCAAATGATTATGCTGAATCGTTTTACATGAAGCAGGTGAGATCACAGAATGTTATGCTGTGTAAGGTCAATTGCAGTAGAGCATTATAGTCATCTGCAATATGTGACAATGAGGGAAGTTCTCAAGGTGATAGAACAGAGCCTAACTTAGTGACACGCCTGGCTTGGCATCTCCTGTATCACTAAATCCAATGAGCCATTTAAGATCTCACATTTGATACTTTTTCTCTTACTCTTACTCCATTGAACTTTTCTTCTCTGAATTCAAATAAAATTTTATGCTCTATCATTTGTCTTTAAATGTAGTGCTATATGAAATTATATTGCTTTTTAAGTTAAAATTTTTTTTTGCAATTATAGTTGACATTCAATATTATATTGGTTTCAGGTGTATAGCCTAAAAGTTAGACATGTATATAACTTATGAAGAGATCTCCCCAATAAATCTAGTTTCCCCCAACACCAAATATAGTTATTATAATATTTTTACTATATTCCCTATACTGTACTATACACCCCTATGACTATTTTGTAACTGCCAATTTGTACTTTAATTGTTTCTAGGACAAAAGAATAAGATATCAGTCTTCTCTTACCTTTGGACTGGGATTTGCATCATTAGCTCCCCTGGTTCTTTGGCCTTTGAACTTGGACTAGAATTACATCACAGGCTTTTGTGAGTCTCCAGCTTGCAGATGGTAGATCATAAAACTTCTCAGTCTCCAAAATTCATGAGCCAATTCTTCATAATAAACCCATATGTATATCTGCAACTGGTTCTATTTTTCTGTCAAACTAATTCACCGTTCATCTTTTTTTCCAACTTAATAACAATGCTATACATATTTTATTAGTCTTCTCGGCTGCCATAATAAAATACCACTGACTAGAAGCTTAAATAGTAGACATTTATTTTCTCACAGGTATAGAGGCTAGAAATCCATGATCAAAGTGCTGGCAAATTCTATTTCTGGGAAGGGCTCTCATTCTGGTCTGCAGACAGCCACCTTCTCACAGTGTCTTCATGTGGCCGTCCCTCTGTGTGCACGTGGAGGGAGAGAGCTCTGATCACTCTTCCTCTTATTTTAAGGACACATATGCTATGAGATTAGGACTCAGCCATTACGACCCCATTGAACCTTAATTATCTCCCTAAAGTCTCCAAACATTATCACATTGGGGATTAGGGCTTCAACACATAAAGTTGGGGGTAGACACAATTCTATCCATAACAGTACATGATTGCTTAGTGTGAAGAAGAATAGATTTTCCAACCTCCTTGAGATTGTCACTGAATTCTCATCAATAAGATGGAAAAGATAGAAAAAAAAATGGTGTAGATGATGGAGGCATTGTTCATCCCTCTTGTGACCAAATCAAAGTTGTGACAGAAACACGAAGCACAGCAAGCAAAATTTCCTGGGATCTAGATGAACAGAAGTCCTATAACTAGGGAGAAAAATAATTAATCAACCTGCAAAGGTAGAAGGTAGGAGGGGGTGAAGACGTGAGGCTGCCCTGTCCCGAGTAAAGGGGCTGTGTCTTTGAGAGGATTTTCACGGTGCTTGCTCTGAGCACCAGGTTGTCTGCTCCAGGGGCACCAGGGACTTAGAGGGGACACTGAGTTGTTGGAATGAGGGCCAGAGATGAGGCTCACTCTTGGACAAAAGTGCTGGTATCCGTTTTTCCTCTGTTGAGCCCTCCTCACTCCCAGAGTGTGGACGCAGCACTGCCACAGCTGAGACATCATGAGACTGAATAACAGAGGTTGCTCTGCCCAGAGGATTCCCTGAAACTTCGCCTCCCCCAACTTGGGGCCCCACCCAAACCACATCCAGGTGTATCCTCAGCGAGTCAGGTGCTCCTTGCTGAGCAGCATCTAGGCTCACACTGGTGGCAGCTGGTCTTGGTTTCTGGAATGGCCTTGTGAGGCAACTATAAGCAGAGCATCTGTGGATTGCTTGCTGAATCTTAACAGGTGACCCCAGAGGAGCATAGGGTGGGGCTAAACTTGGCTTGCAGCTGAACCCCTCCCAGAACTGTGCTGCTGGACACCTACTTCACAAATCTACACTAATAAGACCGGGAGACTTAAGAGCTTTGCTTAGTACATAGAAACAGACACAGAAAGGCAGTCAAATGGGAAGACAAAGAAGCAGAAACCATATGAGAGAAGAGAACAGAGATCCAGATATAATGGAGTCAAGCAACCTAACAGATGCAGAGTTCAAAACACTGGTTATAAAGATGCTCAATGAACTTTTGGGAAATGCAGATAAATTCAGTGAGAACTTCAACAAAGTGACAAAAAAAAAAACACACATAAAAATGGAAATGAAAATTATAAAAAGGACCCAGTCTGAAATGAAGAACACATTATCTGAGATGAAGAGTATATTAGAAGGAATCAACAGAGTGGATAAAGAAGAGGATCAAACCACTGATATAGAGGATAGGGAAGCCAAGGACACTCAATCAGAACAGCAAGAAAAAAGAAGCCAATATCATAATAATAATCTAAGGAGCCTATGAGACACAATTAAATGTAAAAATATCTATGTCATAGGGGTACCTGAAGGAAAACAAAAATTCGAAGAGCTATTTGAAGAAATAATGATAGAAAACTTCCCTAACCTGGTGAAAGAAATAGACATACAACCCCAGGAAGCTCAGAGTCCCAAAAAAGATGAACCCAAAAGAGCCCACACCAAGACACATCATAATTAAAATGCCAAAGGTAGTCTACGGCCATGTCACCCTGAAAAAGCTCAATCCCATCTGATCTTGGAAGCTAAGTAGAGTTGGGCCTGGTTAATACTTGGATGGGAGACCACCTAGGAAGACCAGGTGCTGTAGGTGTAAAAAATAAAAAATAAGAGATTGTAAACTGACAAAGTCCTTGCAATCTGTGAGGTCAACCAAGGGTTGCCTCACCTAAAAATAAACACGTCTATTATATTTCTATGAAGCTGAAAAAAAAGAAATTAAACTTGTAAAGCCCAATGGAACTTAAAAAGAAAGTGTCATGAGTCATTTTCTGGGAACCTACTTCAAGAGACAGCCCTTCCTTTGTGTTTCTTCCTTTCTTCCTCCATCTCGCAGCCTAGAACAAAGCCTGTGGGGACAAGGGTCACACCTCGGGAATGGTTGGAAAGAATCTGGGTCCCTGAGGGCACTGCCGAGCAGAGCTGCTAGCCCTCTCCTCAACTGTCTGCTGACTACTACTATAAATGCGAGGCAGAAATTTCATTTGTCGTGATTCTTTAAGGTTTTTCATTTACCTCCAACTGAATGTAATATTAATCAACATACTAGATTTACATAGCTACAGAGAAATAGAGTTGTCATGTAATTATCAAAAGCCTTGGGAAAATTTTGAATGTAAACTTTAAAGTGGATAGAAACTTTACAGTTTATTTAATGCAGGGGTTTGCAAACAAGTAATCCATTTGCTAAAACCAGAATAGTGTTCAAAACACATTTCGACTGTCTTAATTGGGGCTCTCGTTTGTCTCCTGTTTGCCTCAAGTTCAAGCACCCCCTAACACTTACACCTGCCTGGCTTCTTACATATTTGAAATTACAATGACTAATTTATTCTAATCCCAATCCTTTATTTCACATATGAGGAAGCGGAGATCAAGAAAAGTAAAGTACCAGAGACTATAGAAAAGTAAATGCTAGTGTTCTGGGCGTCTGTCTCCCAGTCTAGGTATCTTTCCATTGTTTGAGCACAAATAATCTCATCTGAATCCCCTTGGGGAGAAATATGCACTGGGGGACCATTTTCTCTGCATCTGTGAAGCTTCCCTGTGGGCCTAGCCCTTTCCAACCACATTAGCTCCAGCAAGAGGCCTAGGTACAGGGCAACTCACCCTACAGTCAGGTTCTAGTATGATAGCTGAAGGTATCTCCATGCTCAGCTGCCTAAACCTTCCTTCCATATGCAGGGACCTGGAGAAGCTACATGTCTATCTTTTGGCAGTTCCTCTCAGCATTCACTTTTTATCACATAGACTGAGGGACCAGTGTATTACATTCTCAACTCTCTGTCATCTCACATCACATTAATGTGATATCATTTTAGTCTATTAGAGCGCCATAACAAAAAATAAAAAAGAGGTGTTAGAGCATGACAGCACCTGTCATAGTGTTGCAAATACTTCTTTGAAATATTCGATTAAACCAGTTTCATGTGACACCAGTGGTGGCAAGTTGTCCCTGTAGAGTAAGTTCATTTATTTGCACTATATAAATGAAAGTGTCACATTCAGGCTATCATTAAAGAAAATGTCCCCTTGCGGAGTTATGGAATGAAAAGAGTCTAGGATAGACTTTTTTAGCTTAGAGACTATTGAAGACCATGGCACTGTATTCCTCTCTTTGGAGGGCTTGCTGTCCCTCATTTTTCAGCGTTGAGCTCACCAGTCACCTTGTCCATGAACACTTGCTAAGCTTCTCCAATCACATGGTGACTATCAATAGTACTTTGATTTTTTTTCAAAAACGGCTTTAAAACTATCACAGAGGGCTCTGTAATGTAGCTGCATCTGTATTTCTTATGTTTCCTGGACTGTAGACTCCTTGAAACAGTAGGATGATTTTGCTCTCTTCTTCTTCACCATAGCATCCATCATCAGGCTTTCATTGTACCCAACGCAGTGTTAACTGACTGTTGACCTAGTGCAATCAGTTGTTTTTTGTTTTTTGTTTTTTTGACAGATGAGAATACTAGTCAATACAAAGGAATTGTTCAGTGGGGGAAAATAATTTAGTCACATTCTTCGAAGCACACATGTCTTTTTTGTGCATAGTAATAGTCTCACTTGTGATTTATAAAGATATATCCAGACCTAAACTGAGAATTTAAGATTAGGTCTTCAAATCTAAAACTGGGACCAAAGGTATCAACCTGGCATTTGAAGACTTTAGGTTATAGCCACATATTATGACTGGGTGGTCGAACATAAGATATTTACTTTCTTGAGTCCCAACCACACTTTAAATTTGTGATGAAACACAAAGAAGTACAGGCTTTTTGGAGGGGAAGACCATTTGTGGCAATGACGATAAGGTCACACCAGGCATAGAGAAGCTCAGTGTTACAAGTTACTATCAAGTGGGATTACAACCAGGTGCAACACGGATAATTGCACCAGCCACTTTCCTTCTGGTTTCCATTTTCTTTAACGTGGGATGTGAAGAATTTAGAAGGAACTGTAAAGTCAACTCCATGCTCAGGAGTTCAGTGAACTGAAAATGAATCGTTAAATAAACTTACAGATGAAGCCAGATGAAGAAATAGAACACTGGCACTCCTCAGAGGCCCCTTCTTGGCCTTATCAAAGGCAACCACTGTCCTTCCATTATGACATGCCTCTGTTTTCCTTTGTGCCAGCACCATACGAGCATGCTTATTCCTTAATACTGGTTTCATTTCATCTGTTTTGGAACTTACTTTGCTCAACACTGTGCTGTTGAGAGTCATCCGTGTTTTTGTTTCTAACAGTAAGTTTGTTCATTTACAGTGCTGTGTATTATGTCACTATGTAAATATACACAACTTATTTATCTATGTTATTATGATGGCAATGTGGATTTTTTCCTGTTAGAGATAATACATATAATACTGTTAAAAACATTCTTGTGTATGTGCATATGACATGCATTTTGGGGCTATATTTCTAGGTGTGTAATTTCTGAGTCAGTAATATTATCTTTAACTTTAGTAGATAAATCCTAAATTATTTTCCAAAGTGATTCTACAAAGATTTGCCATCGTTAGCAGTATATAAGAATTAATATTCTTCTTTTCCTTGAACATTATCAGTCTTAAAGTCTCAGCCATTCTGGAGGTTACGTGGTATATTTAATTTGTGTGTGTGTGTGTGTGTGTGTGTGTGTGTGTGTGTGTGTGTGTGTAGTTGAATGTTCCTGGTTGCAAATGAGTGTTATGTTTTCAGATTTATTGGCTACTTTTGAGAGGTGTCTTTCCAAGTCTCTCATTTATTTTTTGATTGGATTGTTTGTATTTCTCTTACTGACACATAAAAGTTCTTCATATATTTTGGATATGAACTTTGGTGTTATATGTATTACAAATATATCCTCTAACTCAGTGACATTTATTTTCATCCCTTAATGAATGTTTTTTGAGGAGTAGAATTTCTGAAATTCAAAATTGTCAATCCATTCTACTTCATTTATAAAATCATCTATCTTTGCTATAATAACACATCATCTTAAGGCGTAATTTTTTTGAGTCTCATGTCTAGTAAGTTCAACGAACTTGTTATTTTTTCCCAGTAATGCTTTAGCTGTTCTTAGGTTTTTGCATTCATAGAAATTGTAAAATAAAACAATAAAGTTCCACAAAAATTAACATTGAATTTTGATTGAAATTACTTGAAACTTTAGGTCAGTTCGTAATCAATTGGCATATTTATGAAATTGGGCCTTGCAATTCACAAGCTTGATACATCCTCCACTCATTTACATCTATTCTTTAATTTCCCTCAATAAGGTATTTTAGATATAACTATGTCATCCAATTATATCTTTTTCGTTTTAATATTCTAATGATCTTTGGTAAGTAAAAATGCATTTATTTATAAATATTTTATATAGTATGTAAGTACTTTTTATTTATATATTTGTGTGTTTTATAGACTAAATATTCATGTCACCCTCAAAACCATATGTTGAACCCTAACCACCAATATGATGGGATTATGGTAGTGAGAGACTTTGGGATGTAATTAGATTTAAGTGACATCATTAGGGTAGACACTCACGATAAGATTAGTGCCCTTATAAGAAGAGAACTAGAGATATCTACCTCTCCCCTCTCCTCAACTCTGTGCTCACATGCCAAGGCACCAACCAAGGAAAGGCTCTATGAATACACAGCCTGAGGCAGGAAGAGAGCCTTCACCCAGAATCAAATCAGCCAGCACTTTGATCTCGGACTTGCTGGCATTTAGCACTGTGAGAAATAAATGTCTGCTGTTTACACCACCCACCCAGTTTATGGAATTTTGTTATAGCAGCCTGGATTAACTAAGGCATATACTGTTCAGTTCTCTCGCTGAACTTATTAATTGTAATAATTTATCTATAAATTCATCTAAAATTTCTCCACATGTAGTCATATTGATGTCATATCACTGTGGCTTTTATTTATTTCCTTCCAATTACCACGCTACTTTTCTTACCCTAGCCTACTATTTGAGTACATCAAGTACAAATTGAACAGAAACGATGATAGGAAAACTCCTATTATTTTCTGATCTCAAAGAGAAAGCTTTCACATTTCACCCTAAATATGGTGTTTGCTCTAGGCTCTTTAGAGACCCTTTCGCGATAAGAAAGTTTTATTCTGTCGCTGGTTTGCTGAGTGTTTCCAAAATAATGAATGAATGTCCAATTTTATTTAAGAATGTCTGCTTCTGTGCAGATGATCATATGATTTTTCTCCTTTATCCTGTTAATAAATTACATAGATGGATATTCAAATGTTAAGTCAACTTTATATTCCTGGAATATGCCCAACTTGTCATAATGGATTATCATTTTTATAATTTGTGATATTATTCTGTTTAGAAATTTTACATCTATGATCATCACTAAGAAGGACCTGTAATTTTCCTTTCTTATAATGTCTCTAGTAAGTTTTGATATCAAAGTGACACTGCCTCTTAAAATTAGTTTGGACTTTCCTCTCTTTTTTTCCTAATATCTGTAAGAATGGTAATATTTATTCTTTAAATGCTTGGTAAAACCCACTCTTAAGCCATTTGGACCTGGAGTTTTATTTGTGAGAAGGTTTAAAGTTATTTTTCCACTTCTTTAAAAAAAAGTGAAAGGATTATGAAGGTGGTATAGATCTGCTTTAGTCACTTTGGTAACTTGACTTTCCTATCAATTTAACCATATCATAAAGATTTTCAAATATATTGAAATAAATATGTTTATGGCATTCTGCTATGATATTTTAATAACTGTGGGGTTTTTATTGAAGCATCCTTTGTCATTCTTCTTATTGCTTATTTATGCTTTCCCACTTTTTTCTAGATCTGTTTCACAGGTGTTATTAAAGTTACAAACCCTTTTTAATTAATATATATTACTATTTCAATTAATTATTAATTATCCTGTTTTTGATTGTTTTCTCATTTATGGTTTAAGCTTTTTTTCTGTCTCTCACTTTGAGTTTGTTATTCTTTTTCAAATGCTTGAACATTTGGTTCATGTATTTTCAAACCACCTTTTTCTCTAACGTAGGCACTAACTGCTGTAAATTTCTAAGTATGGCTTTCCTTGAATTTTATAAGTTTGATATGTAAGCTAATTTTATTATTCATCATCTAATATTAATTGTGATTCTTCTGCTTTGATACATACATCATACAAACTGTTTTACCTCATTTCGTTTTATTTTTTTCTTACAAACTTATGAGGATTGGGGTGAGGGTTGTTATTATTATTTTCTAGCTTAATTGAATCAAGGTCAAAAATAGATGCTACATGATTTCAATCCATTGAAATCTCTGAGACTTGCTATGGAAGATTGTGTCATTGCTCAAAGCATTTACTGCCTCTTCCTCAGATAATCTTCTCTGTATCACTGAGGTCAGTCACGAGCCACATAACCTTCTTCCAACCAAATGTTAAGTGGAAGTGACATGAAATACTTCTGATATCTCTTTTTCTTCTGCCAAAAGATAGTCAGTGTCTCAGAGAGAGGCAGCTCTGCCAGGCTGAGTCATAATGAAGACATGGAGAAATGCCAGAGGCATTCTCAATGATATTTGGGATCATTTGTGACTACAGAGTAATAGAGAGTAGTAAGCAGATGCTGGGACAGCCCTCCACGACCTCTACTTCCTGGAATCCATGCCCCTATATAATGCCCTGAGCATTTAGGGACCTGTTTCCTGTAAATAGAATGCAGTAAATGTAATAGAATATCACTTCTGAAATTCGATTGCAAAAAGACCTCGGCCTCCATCTTGGACAACTTTTCCTATCCTCTGGTTCTCTCTCTCTCTCTCATCAGCAGCTGCCATATCATGATGACATCCAGGCAGCCTATGCAGAAATCCATGTGGCAAGGAACTGAGGCCTGCCAGCAACTCCATAAGTGAGCTTGAAAGCAGATCTGAGCCAGGCACATAAGTGAGCTAGAAAGTGGATTCTTTCGCCCCAGTTGAGACTTGAAATGATTGCAGCCCCAGAAAATATCTTGATTGCAGCTTCGCAAGATTCCCTGAGCCAGAACCATCCTGCTTAGCCATTCCTAGACCCCTGACCCACAGAAACTATAAAATAATAGATGTTTGTTGATTTAAGACACTAAGCTTTGGGGTAATTTGTTATATAGCAATAGCTAAACAATACATATTTTGGTACCTGAAAATGGAGTGCTGTCATAAAAAATACCTTAAAATGTGGGAGTAGTTTTGGAACCAGACAGTTGGTGGAAGCTGGAAGGATTTTTAGGAACATGTTAGAAAAGTTTAAATTTCCTCGAACAGACTGTTAGTAGCACTCTAGATTTCTGAGGACACTGTGAGTGAGGACTTACAAGGAAATGACAAATATATTTTTGGATACTGGAGGAAGGGGAATCCTAGTTATATAGTGGTGGAAAGGTTTGCAACATTATCACCTGCAGTAACATGGAAAGTAGAACATATGTCAAATGAACTAAGGAGATTTCCAAACAAGTTGTTGAAGGTACCAAATGGTTTCTTTTTGCTGCTTATAGTAAAATGCAAAAGGAGAGAGATAAATTGTGGGAAGGACTGTTAGTCACAAAGACTCCAGGACCTGCTGGATTTGAAAATGTCGGACCCTCGAGATGACAAACGATGCTAAAGTTAAGAAATGACTT
This sequence comes from Pteropus medius, assembly GCF_902729225.1. Lineage (NCBI taxonomy): Eukaryota > Metazoa > Chordata > Mammalia > Chiroptera > Pteropodidae > Pteropus > Pteropus medius. The sequence continues at coordinate 1,383,843 of NW_024350921.1, read as the reverse complement.
CCAAACAAGGTCCAAATCCAGTGCACTGGAAACAAGGCCTCATGCATATGGCCTCATGATGAAGCTGAGGATGGAATCACAAAATCTTCTGTTCAGACCTCAGGAAGATCAAAGTTGGTGCCTCACAGTACTATTTGGTTACCCAAAAGCCCTCTACAAAGATTAAGTGTGTACCTCACAGGTCTTATCAACAACAAAACTTCTAAAAAGCTTTAGGTCTAATTCAAAAGGGATTTGGAGGTGTGACTTTTGTTAAATGCAGTGATCTGCAAAGAGATTTTAAGGAGCCCACAAAGTTTTTGAGAGAATTACATTAGGATAAATGTAATTGGCTTGAAGTGAAAGAGTCAGACAGAGACAGTATGAAATGAAAAGAGGCATTCGACACCTCTCCCTCACTCTACCAGCAGAAAGCTGGCTAAGAAAACTACTCAGATGCAAAGACCTGCTACAGTTCTGAAAAAAGAGGATGATTTTGAGGATGGATCCAAGAGCCACAGAGAAGTTTTTCTTAAGCCTTGAGACCTAATCAAGGAGCTTTCAATAGTTTTCCCAACTAAATTTCAAAATTGCTATGGACCAGTGGCTTCTTTATAGCCCCAATTTTCCCTATTTCTGGACAAGAGTATGTATAGCAATTACCCTATGCTTGTCCTACCATTGTATGTTAGATATGTGGGATGACAGATCACTCTTCTCCTTAGCTGCACGTATTTACAGGTAAGAGAGTAGATCTACTTGAGATCCAAATAACGGCATTCTGAACTTTAAGCTGCTATATTAATGGGATGAGACTTTTGTGGGTCTTGAGAGGATGTGGATATATTTTTTAGGTTAGTGTTACAAGCATCATTGGGGGACAGAGTGAAGATTGTATTAGGCAGCCTTCAAGTTGGGAGGCAGAACCTATATATGCTCTCTATGCTGGGCTCTCCTTAGGTTTCCACTAGAGTTAGAAATTAGAAAATTTTTTCAATATTTTAGGTGCAAAGATCACAATAAACAATAATCCACACTGGCGGAACATATACTACTTACTTGCCCTAAAGTTTTCAGTTTTAAAAATGATTTACTTATAGCTCTACCTTATAGACAGTTTTTGTTTTGCTGAGCCACTGACCAGCTGACATTTCTGCTTTGTAAGATATATGACATTCATAATAAAGGGAGAGACAAAGCCATAACTTTAGAATCTGCTCAACAACATTCGTACTATTCAAAGAGTGGTCTGCAGAAAGCCTGCTCTCTAGTTTTTTCCATTTCACAAAAAGAAAAGGACAGAAAGTTGAGAGCAAGCATTCAGAAACCTGTACAGCATTTTGGCACTGCCACGATATCCTAGCATGTGGCCACTGGCTGCCTCTCCTTGAACAAGGTTTAGATTTATCTGAGAGTTGCTGAGCTCATGCACAGTTACATATGGCATAGCACATGCTAGCCTGGCACTGCACACAGTAGGACGAAAGTCCATGAACCACTGGAAGCTTTAAAAATGTATCTTTCATAGCAGATAATTTGAGAAACACTGATCATTTACTAGCGTCCGCTTATGTGCTACTCTACGCCCTTGCTCTTCTCTGACTGAATCACCTTAACAATGACTGAATCTTGGACTGGTCACTCCTGCTATGAGCCTGTACACTTAGGATCCTGGACATGGTGCCAGCTGCCATACCTGCCCTTTGACAGGCTAATACTCATGGAGGCTGGATTTTCCAGTGACACCTAGACAGGAAGGTGACACAACCCAGAAGTGGGGGTAGGGGGAAGAGCCTATGAAGTAGCATTAATAAATTGGAAATGAGAACTGAGAGAGAGCTGATTGATACCTCCTTTTGCCTCTCTCTCCCCAGACAACAAGCTGAGCTTGTCACAGAGTAGGGACCAATTTAGAAACTCAATAGCACACACCCTCATATCTGTTTGCTCTCCTTCCCTGCCTCATGTTTCTTTTTTCCCTCCATACCAGCCTTTCGGGGACTGCATACCCCAATAAAGCATTAGCCTATCACTTTTTCCCTTAAGCCCCGTTTCTAGAGAAACTGGGCCAAGATAAATACTATGTAAAATGACCCCGTGAAATGCTTTTCAAATGCTTTAGACAGGTGGTTCTCAATGTGTGGGCCTGTACCAGTGTAATTCGTGATATTGTTAGAAATTCAAATTATTGAATCCTCTTAGTAAGAACTAAGTCAGAAATTCTGGGGGTGGGACCCAGCAACCTATTTACCAAGTCTTTCAGATGACTCTTGCATGCACATTTAAGAACCGCTGCTTCAAACTAGAAATTAGTCCTGGAAGTAGCTTCTTCCATTTTAAAGTATAATGGTATGCCAGAAGCTTAGCTCAAGGATGGATCATGTCTTGAGTGATAGTCGTAATGTTAACTTGACAATATTATAATGGTATGTGATCTAGTAGCTAAATTATAACATTTCTGCGATTGTACCAGATCAATTGAAAAAAAGAAAGCTGTATATTAAACTTGTCATGACTTTTGTTTTTTTTAAAAACCCCGCTTTCTTTTATTCTGTTTCTTTATTGCTTAGACCAACAGAGGAAATTCAAACCTCCAGACCAATGCCCCTGCCTCTTTAGACCATCCTTCTGTTGTGTAATTTATTTAAACTCTCATTGCATTCTTCCTTGCTCTACCCTCTAAGATAGCTATCTAAAATAACGATTTCATTTTAAACAAAGCATGTTAAAACTAATTTTTAGGCTTTTGCAACATTCCTGGCAACCCACAGAGCCCCTGTGGGCTGCGGACAATATCAAGGATTGGGAGCCCTGCTGTGCTCAGCATCCTGGGCGCAGGTAGAATCACCTGGGGAGCTTTCAAAACATATGCATTGGCCTCAGCCCAAAGAAACTGATTTAGTTGGTTTAGGGGTGGGACCTAGGTATTGTCTATTTCAAAAGCCCCAAGGGAGTATTCTAATGTGCAGCCAGGGCTGAGAAACACTTTAAGGCTAACTCTAGCTCACAGTGTGCTGCTTTTATTGCTCTTTGATCCCAGAAGCCCTGGGGCAAACACACTATTTCATGTGTTTCTGCCTTTCAAAGGCAATTGAAAAGGACAGCTACCATCACCAATACCTCAGGGCAATCGTAAGGCGTTCTTCTGGTGAAATGACATTCTGGAAGTTGAAGTCAAGGGACAAATCAGAGTCCATTTAAAGTGGCTCTCAAACTGCACCTCCAACAGATATAGGACTTCAGGTTTTGTTAAAAATGGTTTGCAGTCTTCTTATGAAACTGTTGCTGCCTCATGTGTTCTTTGCTCCATTCCTAGTCAGAGCAAACTCCATCTCCCAGAGTCTCAGCCCAAGGACTGCAGCCTGGTGCTCTCCAAGGTACACGGCGTGTGCAAGGGGTCTGCATACTAGTCCAGAGCATGAAACATCCAGCTCTATGCTGCTTCTGCGTGCAGTCTCCAGGGGCTGGGAGCTAGCTCCCAGGAAGACTTCAAAGACACAGGCACCCCTGAGCCAGTACCCCAGGTTCCACAGCCCAGAATTCAGGCTCCTCCTGTGGGTTGGTTTGTGCTGAAATGTTTGTGTTTGAGTCTCACCTTTTATTCCCTTAGTGAAAATCCCATTATCTCTAACAGCTGTGTGTCAAGAAAAGACATGAATTTTGTGTAACAACAGAAGGCTACCACGCTTGTTTTTCCAGGTAGCCTTAGGCAATACCATTTTATCTCACTTTCTTCATTTTTAATATAAAGACTGAAACTTCCTGCAGAAAGAGGGGAAGTACTTCAGGGTAGGAAACTTTTGAAAAAAGGAATTAAATCCCCACAGCACAGAAGGAAATCTGATGATATGCATATATATATTTTTAAAACAGTCTGGGCAAACAAAAAAATAGTAGAAATTTGCCACTAAAATATTATTTGCAACTTATCATTTCTAGATAAATTCATAAAGTGAAGGAGAACCAGGAAGGTGACATACATTGCTTGTGTAAGCCTTGAAATTGATTTCAGAAGCATCAGTGCTCACTACAAAAGAATTCACAGTTTAATTAGGATGGCTCAAATCCAGAGTCTATATTTAGGATAAGCTGGAAATTACAGTGTAGAAATGAGAATCATCCAGCAACAGTCTAAATGTGTGTGTGTGTGAAGGGGTGGGGGTAGTCACGAAAAAACACACCACAGCTTTTCTCAGTTACCCATAAAATTTCTTAACTGTTGTTTTTCAATGGACACAAACTGAATTATCTCTAATGATTTTTCCTGTTCAGCTGAGGAATGCATTTGTACTAAAATCCTCTCAATGTGAGTTTTTAAGTCTGCACTTATACATATTACTCAAGTTCTCTTTAAGACCTGTGTTATCTGCTTAAATACAGATAAATTTGGCATTTAACTTATAACATATCAAAAAAATCTCATTAAAATTTCGAATGTATATAAACATATTTTTTACCATTAATATTTTGGCTTCATTTTTAAGTGGTTGGCAGAGTTCTCATGGCACTATATCATTAATTCCTTAAATGTTCCTGTTTTCTTTTCATCATTGGTATATCATCAAATAAATTAGTTCAAACCCAAAATGTGACAGATCCATATGATTGATTTTTTTTTTTTTACTTCAAGAAATGTTTTAAATGATTTTGTGGAAGTTATACTGGCTTAACATCCAATAATTTATTAGAAGAGGACATGAGTTTTATAACTGCAATTATGGTTTTTGGATGTCGAAAAAGGATATTTTTCTTCTTCCTTCTCTTCTTTATAGTGACCTAGGTCTGGGTTTAAATATGCTTGTCAGTAATTTCCCTAAAAGCAGTTTAAATGTTCTAAATAATATAGTCAAAATTGTTAAAAAAAAAATAAATCGCTTCAGTGAGCTGACCTCATCAGCAAATACGCTGTAATGTACAATGACTGTGCAGCCAGGGAGACGCAGAGAGAAACTAGAATCGTGGGAGTAGAGTCTGAAATTCTTTCAAATTAAAGTTAGTTGCTTTGGCTGAAGGTTTAATTTTAAATTACAAGGAAGGAAACACTCCAGGTAAAATAGCTCTTACCCAATTTTATCTAACACATAAATTGCAGATATCCAGTTTAGAGCTTGAATGTGCACTAGTCACATCTTAGTGAATTATTTTCTCTTCACTTACTAATTTCGCAACAGTTCAAATACTATCCGACTCTATCATTCTAATGTCAGGCCTCTCACTCAATGAGATCATTCAGATTTAAAAGTGGCCCGAAATTCACCAAACTCTAGCACTGAAGACTTGGCGTGATTGCGTTTGCTTGCTCTGCGTTAGCGTTAGCTGGTAGCACAAAGACTAGACGGGTAGACTGGTTAGACAAACTCATTCCATCTTCATAATGTCACTTACGGTAGCTGTCCTCATTCTAGGTGAGAGCAAACCGGGGTCAAGTATGGTTCCGTAATTTGGTGTCAGAGCCTTAGTGCAGAATTCACTTTCTAGTCACCATTGTTATTCCCTGGGCTGTGCCTGTCACTGTTGCAGATCTCTGATGATGCAGTTTGGGAAAGATGTAGCCGATCCACCCAGAAGTTGCCTAATATTGGGATGAAGAAAACGAGCTCTTTTTGTTTCTCTGAAACTGTCCTAGTAATTGAAGGTGAAACAGACAAAGTCGATTGTTCTCTTCTGAAAACTGAGCCTTTTTGTTTCTCTGAAACTGTCTTAGTAATTGAAGGTGAAACAGACAAAGTCGATTGTTCTCTTCTGAGGGTGGGGAGCAGGAAAGGGGGTCATGGCTGAAATAAACATCTTGGGCTGCCATCATTTTATCAAATTAGCTGAAACATCCTTTATGGCTTATTTTAACAAAAATTGAAAACTTTCAGTCTCCAACCCAAACAAACAAACGAACAAAAAAACTTTCTTCTACTTTTGGACTAATGAGCAAGAGAACTGATGACGGTCTATGACAAGGCAGGCAAACCAGGCTGATCAGATCTTGTCGGCCGTCCTCTTTATGGGCACTGAGCAGACCCCAAAAAAGAGGGGCTGTGGACAACATGAGCTTGACGCTCTCCATTTTGCTTGTGCAGGGGTTGCCACGGCTGGTGGGCACCAGGAAAATGCAGAGAACTCAAGGTAGAGAAGGGGCAAGGTCAGTTACAATGTGGAGATTCACCTAAGAAGGAAATATTATGCCTAACACTGCCACCAGGTGGTCTTTCCTGGGAGTGATTTATTAAAATAACAAAAACCTCCTCTGAGGTTTTCTTGCTGATGATCAGAATCTCATCAAGTCTCAGATCTATCAACAGCTTAGATGCCTTATGGCGCTGGACAATTCAATCAGCCAAATCCAGAATGATGAATCTTCAAGATAAATAACCCACTTTCTTCAATAAATTAATGGCAGGAAAGGGAAAAAGGAATGAAAGGGAGATAGTAGGAAGTCAGGAAAGAGAGGGGAAACTACTTTAAAAGACACAAGAGAGATACCAATGAAATGCACTCAGTGTATGCGTCTCACTTGGGTCCTGATTCAAACGAATAAACTGTAGAAAGATATTTTGAGCCAACTGAGGACAACTAGATATAGCCTGGATATCAGATGATATTAAGGAATTGTTAACTTTGATGATCATATATTGAGGTTTATTTTTTAAAAGAGGGATGCTTTATCTAATAGATAAATAATATACATTGTTGAAATAATATAGTATGGGGATTCAAAAAATAGATATTACAGGAAAAAAAAAGTGGCGCCTCAAAAAGATGAAAGGAGATTAGAGAATAGTGACATCCATGGAATCCAGGAAACGGACACATGGGGGTTTATTATACTAGTATATACTGTTCTTTGTACTTGTATGTTTGAAATTATGTTCAATAATTTTTCCCCAAAATATGTTAATTTACAAGGGAAATTATTGGTAATTCTACATTCAATAAATGTTTCATAAAATATATACTGCTTTTTGACCCATCTTGTGGCGAATTTTCCTGAGTTATCACCTTTCTTTTCACGTACGGACACATATGTACTATATCGGTTGCTATTCCATGTCACATGTGTTTTTGTAAATACTATACATCAAACGCTACCAAAGGGAGTTGGCTTTTGAAACAACTTAATTAAACAAAGCATCCATAATTCCACTTTAAAATCTACCAGTATTAGGAGTCCATTTTGTGTTGTCTGGTTAAAAGCTTTTCTCAGCGAAACACTTTAAACCCCGTAATGCATACATTTCCTTCTTCTTTCATTTCTGTGACATGAAAAGATAGAAAAGAAAACAAGCACATGAGATGACTATTTCTTTTCTAAAAAAGATTTTATTCTTTGAACACATCTTAATATATTTCTTTAGGACTTGGGGGAAAAATCAATCAACTTTGATAACGATAGTATCTGAATTCTGAAAGTCAAATTAACATTTTGTATTCAAATTCAAAAAAAGTAGCGCCCTCACAATAAGACCCCATTTATAAGTTCAGGAAAGAAAACAAAGCAGAGCATTCTCATGAAATTGGGTGCCAGCTGGCTGATTTTCTGGATCGAATTTCTTAAGAGCAAGAAGTCCAACTACAGCACAAGGAAAAATTTCTAAATAGGTAAAGGGAATAAGGAATTCTTTCTCTAAATTAAAAAAAAATTTTTTTCACTAAAAAATAGCAACAACGAAAAAATATTTCTCTCCGAAAACGTTTTTTAGTTTTTGGTCCTTTGTTATATTTTGCTTGGGGATGGGGGCAGGGGACATAAGTAAACATACCAAATGTGACAGTTGCAATCTGTAATTCTTCTACTTTATGTATTTTATGTTTCCGAATCAAGAAGATCACTTCATGTGATTAGAATGTGCTTAAAAAAGCATTGGTTATATTTCAGCTTCTCCCAAATTACCACTTCCCTCCACCCAAGAGAAGGGGATTGGTTTTGCTTCCCAGCTTTCAGGCAAGTCCCATCTCTGATCACATGCTTATGCAGAGAGACGGGAGAGCCCTGTACTTGGTGTCTTGTATTACGTGTGAAGCCGCTCGGTCATCAGCCAAAGAGCAGGGCCTCTGCACACAGCTGGGCATCCACAAACTTGGGGAGCAGGACAATTTATTTCATCTCTCGTTCTCCTTGGTTTTCAAGTGGTCGTAAATCATATCACTGTTGGGAAAGATCCAGGTAACTCCACACTGTCAAAGAGCTCAAGGAAAAATACCGGGGCAGAGCACCCACTGAGTTCTCCAGTCCCAGTGCGCTGCTGCCCGCGCCTCCGCCCACATGCGCACGCACAGCGGTGACGGGCCTCCTGCCAGTCCAGTCCTTCCCCATTCCTGGACTCCCAACTCCCGTTCCCCTGCAAGTCCTGCTTCTTCTTCGCGGCTCAGTTTCACCATCAGCCCGTCCGGAAGCTTTTCTTCACCCCGAATTAACCCCTACTTTCGAGAAGCCGAAGCCTCCTAAACATCTTCTGATTCTCGAGTTTTCAGTACTTATTGGTGGGTGAAAGTAGTTGTTTCATAACTGACCACCACTTCCATTTGACTGTAAGTTCCCGCAGGGAAGGAAACTGGAGGCTGTACCCATGGCCACACCCATGTGCTCGGCACACAGTAGGTCCTGAATAAGCATGTATGAGAAGCATGGATGCGAAGTTCAAGGAGAACACATAAGGTTTTACAGAACCTACCAGAAGAACAGCCAGCTCGTTCTGTGAGAGAGGTGCTGGGAGACGCCAGGAGTTGGAGGAGCTACAGGATGAGACGTGGGGTCTTCTAAATTAGTGCCAGTACTAGAGACGCACAGGGATGCAAGAAGACAAGGGCAAGAGTAGCAGCCGCTCCCTGGGTGCTTGCAATGCACCGTTCTTCACATGCGAATCCTAATCCTTACAGCAACCCTAAGGAATTCGGAATTCAGAACAGTCCCACTTTACAGATGAGACGATTGAGATTCAGGGAAGTTAAATAAATGTCCAATGTCACACTGCTAGTGAGCGACGGAGCCATTCGTGGACAAACTTGGGCAGACCGGGGGCTGCGGTCCTTCCCACTCTGCCATCCGCCCACCCCGATCCCGGGGTGCCCGTAGCTGCGGACACACCCGCAGCTGGTGAAGACTGAATAACAAGGCAGACATAAAGGAAGCGTTCTTTTCTCCTAAACTATACTGTAGGCACTTTTTGTGGTTGTATTTCTTTCAGCCTGCAGAACAGGGCTACCTGTTAACAGGAGCTCAGTAAATATTTGTTAAATGATCAAGGAGAAGCCTCTTACCTAACTAACATACTGCTAAACTGGCTCCTGAAATATAATTGCAAGATGTATAGAATTACTAGGAAAGAGCTCATTAGTAGAAGTACTTATAGGAGTACTCTTTATTATTATTATTATTATTATTATTATTATTATTATTACTACTACTAGAATATTTATTATAAGAATAGGAACTGTGCAACTTTGGACAAGTTACTTAACCTCTCTGTACCTCAGTTTCTGCCACTGCAGAATGGGACTAGTAAGAGTGCCTGCTTTGCGCGGCCATGGTGAGGGCTTAGTGAGGAAACCCACTGACTATATACAACGCTGGTTTGTGTGCACTCGTGCATGGATACTGACACATCAGCACTTGGACACTAGAGGTCACCAAGGACCTGGGGCACTGATGGGAAGGGGACAACAGACACAACAGGAGAAAGCTCTGTGGCTTTCTAGTCAGCACGGTCCTTGAATGTCACAGTCCAAAGCCGCACTTCAGCTCTGTTCCCAGAACGTGGAGTTGTCCCACTTTAGCTCCGGCCATTGCAGTTTCCCTCCTCAAGGAAGAGTCTCTGCTTTCCATCAAGTGAGCGAGCAGTTGTAGCTGAGAGTACCTTTGGGTCTCAGAAGAAAGACAAGGACACTCACAGCAGCAAAATTAAAAGAGTAACTGTCAAGGCAGAAAGTCCTTTCACCCTAGTCACTGGACCCTAAGTCAGTGACAAAGGAGTGGAGAGTCCCTATTCCCCATCGCCCTCTCACTCCGTCCCTGTACCCCTGGATGGCCAAGCTTAGGTCATCGACCTCAGACGTCAGCACAAGGCAGGGCAGGCCCATGTACAAGACAGACAGGAGGAAGAAAAGACATTTGGCCTAAGGCGCTGGCCTGGCTTCAGCCTAGGTGACCGTCCCACCTCCCAATCAGGAGGGGCTGGCAAGCAAATCAGGCCTCCGCCTGGATGCAATTAGCTATGGACAGGCTTTGGGAATCCGTATGCAAATGTTCCCATAATGCAACCTTAGTCATTTTCTAAAGCCATAATTTTGTTTTTTAAAAAAACCTTATGCAGGGCTAGAAATATCTGAGACGAGGTGGCCTCTACTGACCACCAGGTCACCATAGAGGTTCCTGGTCACAAACCACTATTCATTAATCACCCTGACAGGAGCAATTACAAGGCGGACATTCTACAAAGGGAATGTTGCATTTCCTTCTACATGTGAACTGATGAGGGAATGGAAAATTGAGAGCATTTCTGGAAAAACAAATACTATACTCCCAAGTTCCCTTTAATTATAAATATAAGCAGGTATGAATTTCCTCATTCAATAAATATTTATAGGACACGGTATAGTAGGAGAGAAACATTTAAACAATAGCATTTAGGAATAAGAGTAATAGAGAAACATTTAAGCATTAAAGAGAAAAACTTTAAAACAAAATTCAAGACCTGTTCTCTGCTTCCAAGGTTGCAACTATTGGGAAGATGCATTAAATACAAGTGGAAAAATAAATGGCAATATAGACTCATATGTGATAAACATTCAGTGAATGGTTTATATCAACAGTGGTATAAGAGCTTGGAGTAAGGAGATGTCACTGATGACTGAGAACTTTCTGGAAGGGACTGAGACTTCAGGGCTTTGAGAGACTGGAGTAACAGAAAGAGAAGAAATTTCATGGAGAAAAGATTGGAATCTCCTGGTTTTAGAGAAGAAATTTCTCAGAGATTCTGAGAAATCACATGAATTAGGTATTGGAACTAGATCATGAACAGACTAAATCTCCAATATTGTATCAGATTATGTTCTGTCATTTGCTAACAAGAGAAACTGAATCTGGATACTTAAATAAAAAGAAAAAAAGACTATTTGGGGAAGTCAGGGTAGCTTATAATGGGGTAGACCCAAGCAGCCAGGGCTCAGGCTGGGCAGACCGGGCTTTGTCTGGAACTCTCGGCAACAAGACTTCTTAAGGAAAAGGGCCACCGTTCATGGGACCCAGCTTCCCTGACTCCAGATCTCAAAGTCTCTCCATTTCTGATTTCATATTCTTTGGAAATAGCATCTGTCTGCATACATTAGATCAGAAGCCTGCACTCAGCTATGGCCAAGGGACAGGGCCAGTGGCCCTTCTATATATTAAGACTGTGTCTAGAGAAAGGCACCCGGTTGTGATCCAGGCAGCCACCAAGACGTATCTATTGTGATTAAATACATACTAGGGGACGGGCGCTTTGCTATGTAATGACCTCGCCTGACTTGAAATTTAGTCCACTCTCCATGAAATAAGAAATCACGAAGATGTGCAGCAGGGAAAGGACAAAATAAAAACAAGGCTTTAAGAATAGCGTTCTATCAGTGAAGTGCATGCTGGGTTGAAAGTAAAACTGACTTGAGGTGATTCCCAACAAAATCCAGAGTGTACGTTAAAGCCATGTCATCCTGCCCCCACCCCAATTTTGGTGACGTAGGTCTAGGAAGGGGCCTGGAATCGGTGTTTACTGAAAGCCTCCAGCATACCTAGGAGCCCTTAAGACAGGAAACCAGACTAGTAATCCTGCCAGCAAGCGATGTGACAGCAGCAGGAAGGCAAAGGAGACGGTGCAACATTCGAAAATTACATTGCCATTTAAGGAATCTGTTTGGATCTAGAAGATTGTGATGAAGGAGAATTTGAGGTGATCCCAACAATTCAAGGCTCAGGGAAAGAGGACAGCACCATGGAACGGAATAAAGAAAGCAGAAAGGGTCCCTGGACCATAGAGACGATGATTTTGCAGTTGAATCCTCGCAGGATATCTGAGCAGAGATGGTCAGTGGGTACTGGGGCCCAAATGAGATAACGGGTTATTGCCTTAGAGGTTATAGTGTAGACACATGGGTAGTAACGTGTGAACAGAATCTATTCAAAATGAAATTAAAATATTAAGATAATAATGAAATTTAACCAGCATTTCAATGATGCATCTGGATTCAGACTTAACTAACCGTTCTAGGTGCTTTCATGAATATTATTTTCTTTAACCTTCGCAATTACCCTGTCATGGAACTGAGCCTCAAAGCTCTAAATTATGTAAATTGTCTAAAGTAACATACACGTAGGGATGGAGAAGTGAAGACTTTGGACCCAGTGTTTTGGACTCCCGAGTCCTTCCATGATATCGAGTTACCCTTCCCAATTAAAAAAACTAACAGAAATGCCTATGCAAACTACCGGCAAATAAAAAAATTTCTACTGCTCTCGACACTGTGAAATGTCGATATCTATCTTTTGAATGTGCTTATGGATCAACGTTCTGCTTCTTAAAACTTGAAAATCTGGGTGAACTAAAGAGTTCAGAGACAACAGTCACGGTGGCCACAGCCCCGGAGTCAGCGGAGGCAGCGGTTTCTCATTCCTCTAAGTCGCTGCTGCGCAGCCTGTGTGCAATTTTGGTTCAAGGTCTTTTACTTGAGGCTGAGCTCACCAGGATGCAGCTGCTTGTCTTCTTTCCATTTTAATAATTCCACAGTGACACCTGCTGGGAAGGAAGAACTGTTCAGCCCCGGGTCCCTGCAGAAGCCCCACAGGGCTGCTGGAGAGCCCAGCTGCAGGGTGTGTAGCCCTGGGCTGTGAGTTCTCCCATCCTTCTCCACTTGGCGGCTTGGTATCCCATGAGAGGGGGGCTCCACCGTGATCATCAATACCCAGAGTCTGGCTTCCCCTCTAGCCAGGTCCCAAAGCATCGAGACCTCCGAGGGAACAGCAAGTTGAAGGGGACAGCCTACATTTGCTTGTCACTCTGTGACTATTCTAGCTCCCTTTTCTGTCCCTGCTTGTGCCCACGTGCTCCCTCCTCCACACTCCATCCCTAATACCGCTGTTTGCTTCTCCGCGGATCTCTGTGAGACTGTACTTAATAACAATGCACAATTGAAAAAAAAAAAGTCCCCTGGCATAAGATGACTTCTATGGAAAGTGCCAAAATGTTTTAGAAATAAACGGCAGACAACAGAGTGGTTGCGTATTTCACGAGGCAGGAGAGTAATTTATGTAATGTATTTTTAACTGTGAGAAGGGGTGGGGGGACCACTTAAATATAACGTGAATTGAAGATTTGTCAGTTATGCAGTTCATGCGGTGGCAGATCTGGAAAATGTTATCCAAACTGAAGGATTACCAACAGAGAATGCCTAGCATCCGGGCTCTTATTTGAGTTCTAAATCCCCCCTATCGCCGGAAATTTTCTGCTTTCTGGGAATAGTCTGTTTTCTGTGAAAGAGATTGCAGTTACGCATTGTCTGTCAAATGTCCTTGTTTTTAATCATCTTTCTTAATTTTTGTCTTTTTACCCCTTAGCTCTCTATTTCAGCCTCTCTGAAATAGACGTTGAGGTGGCCTGACACTAACTCAGTGCCCCCCTATTCCCTGCATCCAAATATAATTTACCTTACCCAGAAATACCACTATATTTACTTTGATTACTGCTGCATTTTAGGTGAACGGGCCCTTGGGAACACAATGGAGCATTCGCCAAACCTGGATCCCTCCTCAGAAGAGTTATATTGGGATAAATAGCTTTAATTTCTCCCTGGTATATATTGCTATATATATTGAGTCCATACAATTGGTAAAATCAGCATCTTAATGTGCGATGACTTCACACTTAGCATATACCTTCCTCAGAAGTTATCCTAATACATAACTCTCTGTCGCCTGCCAGCACTACCCCTCCCCCGCTTCCAGTTTCGTGCTCCAATCCCTATCACCCTTTCAGACACGCTCCTGGGTTTGCAAGGGAAAGATTTCTTTATAGATGAAATGAGCCCTCTAGTGGTTACTTGTCAAGTTACAGCCTCTAGTTATGGTTTTTTGAGGAAGCTGGCTGTTTCTTTTCTTCTAAAGACACACCCAGAGCTAGTGCTCACTGTGAATTGAGGTAAATTCTGCTCCTTGTTACTTCCTTCCCCAAAAAACACTTCTACATGCCTTTTCTCCATTTACAGCATCTCTGAGGATCTTTCTTTGCTATTTTAATCTGTGCGATTCATTCTCACTGAGTGGCCGCCAGGGGACCACTCTGGGATCTTGTCCTGTGCTTCTGCTGTAGACCTGAGGATCTCCTGACTCCAGAGGCGGATACTGAGAAAAATACCACCACCTGGCAGTCCATGAGGTGGACTAACAAACTCTTTTCTCTGAACAGAAAAGGAATGCAAACGGGGATCCTCCTCATCAGAGGATGTGTTTCAGTTTTGCCAGAAACTATAGCTACTTACATTTGAGTTTCATGGTGTTTCAATATTTATCCCACAGGTCATATTGTCTGCCATGTTGGTCATATCTAACACCTTTGAATCTGCTTTTATAGTGCGACAAACAAACTAAAAAGGCAATTTTTGACTGTTTGGAAAAGGATGCCAGCAAGCGGTAAGTTTAAACCTTCACAATGGGCATAACGTGAAGTCGCTAAAAGCAATGCAATCAGAAATCAGTGCTAACTCAGACGTGCACTGCGGCAAATCGCTCCATCTCCTTCTATTCTGAGTGTGTAAATCAACAGAGAAATTCCACATAGCCTTTTAAACAGCTTTGGCGTTCTCTTTGGGATCTTAATCAGTCAAAAAAAAAAATAGTATGTATTTGCACCCACAATTGATGCCATGAGACATATTTAAAAGCAAAAAAACCCACAGCATCCACAGTCAAAAGGAGAGGGCAAGACCAACAGATGAAAAACATTGAGAACCTGTTTATCAGATACAGGAAGACAAGCACAACTACTCCTACTTATTTGATGTCATATGGGGTGTTATAAGCCTGTTGTTCCCTTTGATGAAATATAGGACTTTGTTTGCATTACCTTGGAGAAGACATCAGGTCCTTCACCATCCTTAACTTCTCGCTCACTCTCCCTCATTGCTCACATCCACAGTGTATCTTAAATTCATTCTCTCATCACCCCTCCTCTGCCAGTGGCTTGGTTGAAGTCTCAAGGTCCCTCCACCTGAATAGCTTGTGAGTCCCTCATGGATTCAAATTTCATACAACCGTTTCGCCCTGATTTCGTTCACTCTCTGCAGAGACCCGGGACATTCCTAAACTGCGCATCAGATCTCAGCCCCACTTAAAAGTCATCAGTGACCTTCTGTTGTCTTCCATCCCAGTGTCCAAAGGGTTTTTAGGATTTTTATTTCTTGGGAGGTTACTAAGGACAAATTTAAAAAGCATTGTCCATTTGGGAAATGGCAAATGTGCACTGAGTTAGTTACCAAGTGGAAGAGAGGGGACAGATGGGGACAGTGCACAGGAGTTTTGACCTTGGAGTCCTTAATGTGCATATCCTTATGTCCAGTCATATCTGTAGTCCAATGTATCAGGCAGTGCAACGAAGGAAGAAAAAAAACCTCCTTTCTTGAATCAACAAAGTTACACCTTAAGTTCAAACTATAGTGATCAGTCAAAAGTGATAACAGAGCTTCAGTTTTCTGTTTTGAAACTTAAGATTTACAAAACCGAAATCCAACCGGAGAAATATATATGCCATGCCATTTATGCAAGTGGCGTTGGATAATTAGCTTCATCAAGTAAAAGGTCTAAGACTTTGTGAATTTGTAAGTGGCCATCAGAAAATATGCATTAGTATTTCTTATTAATACTTATTTCACTGTGAAGGAGTTTGTAGCCTATGAGTGGAATTCTAGGTATTTCTTCTCACTGAAATATAAGAAGCTGAAACAATGCAACTTGTTCATTTTCACTTAATTTTATTATGATAAAATGATGGTTCAGGTTGATAGAGGACAGTCTCCTCTCCAACACAGATTTGGCATAAGGATAAGAAGAGATGCTAACTCTGGGGCAGCTGTGTGACCTGTGCAGTCATACAGGGGCCCACACTTCAAAGGACCCGCACTTGGTTTAGTGCTCTGCTCTAAACGTTTTCATTTTGCACTGGACTCCACAGATTACGTAGCCAATCTTGCAGTGGGGGGCTTCCTGATGCCACTGCCGCCTCCCTCAACCGGCACCTTCCCTGGAAGTCACTGCCTGCCCCACAGCAGAGAGAGGCCAAAACCAGCCTGCAGCACTGGGTCTCTGGAAAGCACGAAAGCAGCACCAGATCCATTCGGGGCACTAACAGCCCACCAGCCCTACTCTGCTACCCGGTCGGAGTGCGCGGCTAACCCTGCTGCTCTGCAGCAGCACACTGGGGCTTATTGGCTCCAGTATCCACCATCGCTTTATTAAACACATTTCACAAGCGGGTACCGGCAGTTCCATCAAGGTGCCATCACAACAGCTCTGGGCTCCAGAGCCCTCTTGCGGCATCACCACACAGGAGGGTTCTGCAAGGCCTGCACTGGCCTCTTACACCCGAACTGGGCCGGCAGTTGTAAGAGTTCTCACTTGGTCAAGAACAGACTCTCCACCCCTGTGACAAGAGCAAATCGTCCTGTGCTGTTATCTCTAGACGGCAGTCAGTGCTTTACTGTTTGTGCTTTTCTATTCTCTAATTCAAGTTAAAAACAAATCATTTTTCTTTTTTGTCTTAATGAGCAACTTTAAAATTCTTGGCATTTTTGGAATTACAACTCCCTAAGTTGAAAAAAAAAAAATCCACAAACTTCACCTTCTTATGCCTAACATTTGTTTTCAAAATTGAATTGGGTTGGAACTAATGTTCTAAGAATTCTCTATTTTGTATGAAAAAATTAGAAACACCACGGGGTATCGCAGAACTGGGAATGGAAAGTACCTAAGAAAACAATTACCAGTGGGGGGAGGTATCGTCTGACACACAGCTCTCATCTGCCACTGGGGTTCATGCTCAGGGGAGGCAACATATTTCAACCAGATGGCAAGGTGATGCTAAGTTTATGTGTTGCACTCAAGAGAGGTCCTCTGTCTCTAATCTGAGCATTAAATTAAATGCATTTAAAATAAGCACTGGCTCAGAAAAGCTTGAAATACCCATCCATCATATATGAGGATTCCTCGGAAAGCCCAGGACTGCACACCTTGTGTTAGAGGCCAATCTGGACCTGACCGATGTCTTAGACGTTGTGTGGTGTAGAGGGCAAGGCTGACAGGGAGAGGGTGTCTTACACTAAACAGCCGTGACTTCCGGTGAGTCCTTTAACAGATCTGGACTCGATGCTCTCCTCTGTAAGTGGAGAGGTGAACAGGCAGACCAGCAAGGCCACAGGGAGCTCTTATGAACACTTGGCTTTGTGCTTGCTATTAGTGGGACCTTGGGCAAGTTAGGTTCCTATCTCTAAATTTCCTTTACTTCTCTGTAAAATCGAAAGACAAAACCGTAGCACTGACTTTACAGGCTTTTTGTAAGGATTAAGTGAGACCACTGTTTATAGCGCTTAGCCCAGAGTCTAGCACGTATTAAGCACTCAAAAACGTTTGGCATAATGAGATACCACTATGCACATATCAGAATGGCCCAAATCCAGAAAACTTACAACAGCAAATGCTGGAGCGGATTAGACCGACAGGAACGCTCATTCATTGCTAGTGGGAATACAAAATGGCACGGCCACTGTGTGAGACAGTTTGGCAGTTTCCTACAAAACTAAACAAGCTCTTACCATATGATTCAGCAGTCTTTGGTATTTACCTGAAGGAAATGAAAACATGTCCACACAAAACCCGCACACGGATGTTGTAGAAGTTTTAGCCATAATTGCCCAAACTTGGAAGCAACCAAGATGTCCTTCAGTGGGTGAATAGATAAAAACGAAACAGAACAAAACAAACAAACAAAAAAACTATGGTACATCCAAAGGAATATTATTCAGTGCTAAAATTTAGCTACTAAATCACGAAAAGATATGGAGGAAACTTGAACACACATTATTCAGTGAAAGAAGCCAATCTGAAAAGGCTACATACTACATGTCAATGTGGCATTCTGGAAAAGTTAAAACTATGGTGAGAGTAAAAAGGTCAGTGGTTGCCAGGGGTTAAGCGGTGGAGGGGAGGGGAAAGGATGAATAGGTGGAGCACAGAGGATTTTTAGAGCAGTGAAACTATGTTGTATGATACCATCAAGGTGGACACATATCATTATTCCTTTGTCTAGACCCACACAACGTACAGCGCCGAGAGTGGACTCTAATGTAAACTGCGAGTGCTGGGTGATGATGATGTGTCAGTGTAGATATATCAGTTCTAACAAATGTCCCACTCTGGTGGGGGATGTTGATGGCAGGGCAGGCAATGTGTCAACAGAGAGCAGGGACAGGGGTACATGGGAAAGAAATCTCTGTAGCGCTGGCTTAATATTGCTGGGAACCTAAAACTGCTCTAAAAACAATAAAGCCTATTAGAAAATGTTAGCTGTGGTTATTGTTATCTAAAATCCCTTCTAGCTTCAGATTCTGAGGTTATACGTAGCTAATATGTATTTCTTATGTGAACTTAATGTTTACTAAGCATTTGTGATATCCTGGCCTCCGGTAGTGAATATGCAGAGAAGTCATAATTCTTACCACTGCCTTTAACATTTCCGTAGCATTTTCCCCTGATTTTGGTTTTCCTCGAGCTCTTACATTTATCGTGCCTTTCCCACCCCACTCCCACGATTGCTTTGTGTGCGGCTGATTACTATTATTATCCTTAATTTCCAAAGGAGGGAACAGGCACAATGGGTCCTCATCTAGGAGGTGTTACTTGGGCACAAATAACACCTCAGGTGAAACAGGTGAGGCACAATTTGCATCTTGGCACTAAATTAGAAATATACCCAAGGAGTATTTTATTCTTGAAATAACAACCACCAAGTGGAAAAACCAGAGTGATTAACTAACGCTCCTTGGCTTTCATAATAACTTGGTAATAAATTCAGAGCTCGAGCCACCCGCTTTTAGATTGAACTACTCTGGATCACCAAGGGCCCAGAGCCTCTTTTGCTGGAATGAATCGAGTGTCCAGGAAGTTCAGTGGACTAAACATCAGAGAACATGGAGCCTCCGATTCTGCACTGTCATAGCCACATACCCCTGGCAAGCCCTTGAACCTTTCTAAGCATCAGTTCATCAGTTTTTGTTTTTGTGTTTGTTTTCAATTTGTGAAGTGGAGATAATGAACTAATTTTTCCACCTCCAGGGCAAAGGAGAAGAAAAACATAAATTTGGCATATGCAGAAAAAAAAAGACAACTCCAGTTGTGGTAACTTTATTCGTGCTTCTTTCTTTAGGTGGACTCTTGTGCATGAAGCTCGTCGGTGGATAACCCTTTATCGCCAAGGCAAAGTGGGATTGGGTGTCAGCTCACTGATGGTTATAAACTGCCATAGTATTACCAGAGACTTATTTAGACCGGTATATATTATCATGGCCACAAATCATAGAACACAGAAATTAGATATGCAACATTCAACGATTCAAAGCATCGAATACTTACTCAATTGCACATTAAGTGCTGTTTAAATTGTCTACTAAACTAATAGTTATCATAAGGTTAGCTATGTTCTTCTGCTAACTCAGGCCCCAGTCACAGAAGTGGAGTAAGTTACATGTCATGGGCTTAGTAGAGTCTACCTTTACTACGGCTACCATCATCAGTAGTGAGATAAATTAATGCCATAAGCCTCATGACTTGATGCACTGAGAGGGGTAGATCATCTCTGTGGCTTTCTTTCCCAAAACCCATAGCTCCACTTTTTCAAAGCATCAGACAAAAAGCAAAAATAAGAAACACATGACAAGGTGCTTGACCAGTACTCTTCAAAAGTGTCAGGTCATGAAAGACAACCCTGAGCAATGGTCACAGACTGGAGCAGGCTAAGGGGACATTGCAGCTAAACACATTTTGGGACCCTGCATCAGATCCTGGAACACATAAAGGCATTTGGAGGAAAGAATGATGTAGCAGAGAAAAAAAGTGTGCAGTTTTAGTTAGTGGCACTGCACTGAGGTTAACTACTTGAAAGTCATACTGCATTTTTATGAGATGTTTAACTTTGGAGAAGAGGGTGATGGGGTGAGGGGGAACTCTGTTTTATCTTTGCAACTGCTCTGTAAGTTTAAATTTATTTCAAACTAAAATGTTAAAAAAAAAAGCATGATGCTTGATTTTCTAGTTTCCATGCACAATACCAGGGTGAGACTAGAGCCAGGAGTGGATGTGGTGGGGGGAGCAGAACAGTAGCCATGCTGTTCAAATTGATGCAAAGGGTCAGTTTTACATGGTTGTTATTTCTACAAAATGTACATCCATTATTGGTTTATGCCAGAAGTGAACGAAAAACTGAGAATTGGTTTGATAAGCTCTTGCCAGCAGCTCACTTATCCCCAACCCACCACTCCTCCCTCTACCTGCCTGCAAAAGGCAAGCTCCTCCATGAAATCATTGCATGTTCCAGTTTTGTGTCAACCACTGCAAAGGCACCAACTCTTTTTTTTTTACATTGTTCCCGTGAAGTATGCCATTAGGGGCTCAGAATAATAAAAACCGCTGTCATAATTAAGCTCTGGGATGTATTTCAAAGACTCCCAGACATTAGAGATGAGAAAGACCCAGCAGGTCGCGCAAGCCCGTCTCCCTGCCAGCGCACGATGGCTGTGTGCAATTTGGCAAGTCTGTTATCGGGCTATCAAAATTCTAAACTATTCAAAAAATTACATTGTATAAATTATAATAAAAAGTTTACCTTGTTCCTGGGTTATTCTTCAGAGTAGAGGGAACAAAACCAAGTTGTGAATAGCTTCCTAAAAACAATTACTGTCCTATTTAGAATATATTTTCCAAGGTGAAAATGTGGTTATTTTCCATTCAATGTGATAGCCTGTGCTTATTGTCATGCAAGAGTTGCCACTTTGCATCTGATAATTTAAAATTTAGCACTGACCCCAGCTGTCCCTCAAATGATATTATAAATGTAGTTTGTAATAATTCCAACTTCTTTTGGCTTATATTTAAGTGCTGGATTTGAATACAGTTGTACTGTATGATTCTGTCTTTGACTCAAGCATCTAGCCCCAGATGCTTGAGTTTCCCAAGAATGAATGCTAGAACAAAACCCAGTAAGGCCTTCAAAGAATGATGCTCAAGCCACTGTACCTTAACAAGTTGCATGTGGCCTTTTCCTATCATAATTGTGAAATGACAGCGATGAACATGTGGGCATAGAGATCCAGTAAAAAGGAGGCGACAACAACTATGATAATAACAAAAGCAGGAAATATCTTCAGTGGACAGAACTTGGAGGAAGACCGAGGAGAATCACTGAAATGGAAGGCTCAATTCATAGTCTAGAAATATATCCTTGGAATATATTTCAATTATATGCAAAGTGGAAATTTGGCAGAATAAAAATGTAGGCAGATAAAGTTCAGTGAAATATGTGACCACAGCATCCATGAAGACCAGATGTTCATCTGTCACTCTTCCATGCTGGGCATAAGGAAACAAGGGCATACCAACAAAAACATATGTCAATATTTTCCATTTTTCTTGAGTTTTCTCTACTTGGTATACACTTTTCACCTTTATATAATATATAGCAAAATGCAGATCTGTGTACTATGCAAAAAAAGGGGCATTGTAGCAAAAACCCTGCCTAGCCTTTCTTTACAAGTGCTGTATTAGTTGGGCACATGATGTCTGCAATAAGTCATGGGAAAAACTCATATTAAAGAGCATATATCAAGAACCAGAAGTTCTGTATTTGAAATTCTTCATCACTCTTCTTTTAACATGACTGCATGGAAGATGTATGCAGACTGGACCCTGTTTATAAAAGGTTTATGTTCCAAATTTTCATTTGTCAGTTGGTTAAAACCAGTGTGTACTTATCTAAAGCCTCAGTGTCATAAATGATAGCTTATTTCCTGGGTTAGCTCACGAAAGTCTCATTATTAGAGCTGGTATTATGGCTTTGACCACTTCTGCGTACAGAATTCCTAAAACTTAAGCGCTGAAAGCTCCTTAGTTTCATACACCATCAGGGCTTAATGCAGCAATCCAGCACTATTGGGTTTTGAGTCTCTAGGCTAAGAATGGTCATTTGTATGAAATGGTTGTCAAAAATTGATTATTCATTAAGTCTGAGGATTATAATGTTGAAAACAATAGGTAAAGGTTCAGATATATGAAATTACCAACAGTGATAACACATCTATATGACTATAACAACAAATGGTGGGGGGGCAGATTAGAAATCAAATATTCTACAAGAGACATAAACCCTTAGTGGAACTGGATAAATAGTAAGTTCTCAAATGCTATAACTTTCTTGATTCCCCCAGGAGCATATAAGCAATATGAGCATACTTTCTGTTACTCTTCAACTATTGCTCTTATAGGTAATATGGACATTGACCCATTAAGTGGGAGAGAATTACCTTTAAATTTTCCTTTTCTGTTTTGGTTCGGGTTTTTGGGTCACCAAGAGTGTGGACAGTCTCAGTCTAGTTTAAAAGGGGTAGGAGAGTGTTCCAGCAAAATACATGGTGCTGAAGGTCTCACAAAAAGCCAAGAAAAGCACACATAAAGGCATAGAATGTCTGGTGCCTGGAGCTGGAGGGCAGGAGCCTCCAATAGTCACAGAGGCAAAAGCATCTAGATCTCATTACAGCCATCTGGCATTAACGGGATTTGTCTACACTCTCCACATGTGTGGCTTTCTGACCTGCTGGCAAAATCTTTAGGTGTTTTCCAATGGTCTCTGCCCCACTAAGCCTTCTGACTATTCCCATGATGACTGTTGGCTTCTGTCTCTACTTCTTTCTAACATCTTTTGACACGTCCCCAACACAAATACTTCGAGGGCAGCAGTTGGAGGAGAAGAGAGAATCAGGAAGGGAAAAGAGGAGAGAACCTGACTTCCTGACTTTTGCCCCAGGCTGTTGGTCAGGAGTCATGAGTAGTTGGATGGATCATGGATTGGCTATCTGTGGGCTAGGTGCCCCTCTTGACATGATTATCTGTTCTGGTCCTGTGGCATAAGCTAGGGACCTGCTACCAAGAAAGTATAACAGGAGCCAACTCTGTGACATGATTAGTACATTTTCTTATGAAGTATATATCGACAACGTGTTCTAAGTAAATACATTTCTAAATCCAGCAATGCTCAGTGTGGACAAAGGAACTAGCACTTCCTGGTGAGAAACATTAGCTATCACATAACCTCAGCCTTGCACTCAACCTTCTGCTGGGAACTGAAGGAATAACTTGCTAGTTAGTATACATTAAAAAAGAAAGACAGAATCTAGGATATTTACTAACTTCCAATTCTTTAAAGCAATCACTTTTATTTTTCTAAATGACCAGAATATTTATTTAATATAATTTTTTTTTTACATGCTGCTTCAGTTTCTTCTAAGTCATCAATAAAAGTGATCTTACTCTGCACCAAAACTTCACAGCAGCCTGACATATTCACCTCATTCATTCATTCAGCCAATGTTTATGGAGTAGTGACTGTGGAGAGGGGTTATCAGCAACATTCCCCTTACTTGGTGATCACTAGTGATACCTTGACCGACAGGTCATCTTGCACGAAAACCAGAAGAGACATCAGAAGCAAGAGCAGTTTTCCTGATGGTTTGTTTGCAAAGATACCATGTGGCAATCTGGGAAATGAGCTGGCTGCCTTGTTTTCCAAGTTCTCTAAATGACTCTTTGAATTTCACAGATAAAAAATTAAATAATATTTTTCCTAAGATTATGACATATATCAGTCAAGAGTCGAAACAGTGCCCTCACCCTCGTTTTCCCATACATACCAACCATTCTATTTGTTTGTTCCACCAGGGACTCCATTGCACGTGACCTGAGACACATTTACCCATCAATCATTCATTGAGTTGGGATTTGATTTCTCTTCTCTGGTTAACAACTTCACGGAGCCATATCTCCTACCAGGTCACATTCTAAAACATTTTCACTTCTCTAAACCTAGAACTGCAAGTCACTGTTATCCAATGAATGTACTAGCCAAATCTTTTTGGAAGTTCCTTGTTTTCCTTGAATATTCTGTGAAATATAAATATCGTATGGCAATGAAAGAGAGGCTTACATCAGCTCTTGTAATGCTCAACATTCAGCTGCACTTCCAAACCTCGTCTGGGACTTCTTAGGCAAAGGGAAAGTGTTGTTTTTTTGTTTTTTGTTTTGTTTTGTTTTTTTAAAGAAACAATCTTCTAAGATCAATGATACACAAAGCATTTTGGCTGGAAAAGAAGAGAGAAGAGAAAGCAAAGAAACAGAAGTTCTGACTGGAGGACCTTTCTGAAGCCCTTCACAAATGTGGTATGTTCTCTTGACAGGTCATTTAATTTCGTTTAGCACTTCCTATTCCTTGCCTTCAGAGATGCTTAAGCAAACATAGAAGGAAGGAAAAGCTAATGTGTCTGATGATATAGTATAACGGACTGACAACCTAACTGAATTTCCCCTGGGGTGCAAGCAAGACACTGCTCCAAAAAGAAAGAATGCAAAATCAAGGAAAAAGGGGGCCATAGAGAGCATGCCTTCACACTTAATTTCATAGAAGATCTGAAGTTGACTTCTGTTTAGATCACTGGTAGACCAGCTGGAACACGAGTGCCTAGCACCGCATTGCAGTAATCTGATCTGTGCTTTAAATAGCCATGTGGTGGCTGGCAGTGTACTACATGTGGCCATGAGAGCCGTCTATTTCAAAATGAAGCCACATAACAGGGGTCAAGTAAAGCTGATGTGCAAAAGAGCTGTTTTTCATTATCTTTCTGTGTTTCCTTTTTATATATA
The DNA here is from genome assembly GCF_902729225.1 of Pteropus medius. Taxonomy (NCBI): domain Eukaryota; kingdom Metazoa; phylum Chordata; class Mammalia; order Chiroptera; family Pteropodidae; genus Pteropus; species Pteropus medius. The sequence goes on along the minus strand of NW_024350921.1, from coordinate 1,358,900 downwards.
TTTAAATATATTCCCCATTTTAAAAGGACACTAATTTGATTTGACATATTTTTGGTCGGCTAACCACATTTGGAAATCCACCTAAGTAATTTCCGAGATAGCTTCTCTTCTTTGGTTGTCTGTTTTCTCTAAAGGGACAGAATATAATTATGGCCACCCCTTCCCCCAAGTTTTTCCTCACTCTCATCACACTCCTGGGCAATCTTACATAAGCAAAGGCAGTGAGATGTAAGACATTCCTCAGGTGAGTAAAGGGGTAAGGAAATGGTCCAAGAAAAATTGTATCCACTGATTTTTGAAAAGGTAAGGAATCTTGAATCAGAAATTATAGAAACATGGTAATTCAAAAGTAGAATAATAATAATAATGCCAATAACAATAAGGATAATAATAATAGCCATAGTAGATAACACATATGAAGCACGTACTCTGTGACAGGATTGTTCTAAACACCATGCCTGTGCTGTCCTTACTTCATAGGTAAGGAGACTGAGGCGTAGAGAAGTTATGTGATGGCTCAAGACCCCACTGCTAATACTGGAACCCAGATTCCAACCCTGGCTTTCACTGTCTCTCCCTCCAGAGCCCTCTCTCGTAACTGAAAGGCCTCCGCCCCTGCTACCCCAAGTTGGCGTTTCTGGGAACTCTGCTAAAAGCCAGCTGCAGACTGGACATTGCCCAGTGACATTGTTTGGAAAAAAGTGAAGAAGCTCAGCAAGTTGCCCGAGGGTACACAGACAGGTGTTAGACTCAGAATTCTGGTGTAGTTCCCCTCACACATGGCCAGATGTTCTCTCCAACACTGCAGGCAATGGCTTCCCAAACAACACCAGGATGCCATTTCTGCAAGGCTATATCTGCTTTCTAAATAGTGGACTTTCTATTTTGCCCCCAGAATAAAACATTAAAGTGGCTTCAGACTCTATTGCCCCACACCAGATTCTAGGTCGCTGAGGTCATGAGCATGTCACAGGGACTTCAGCATACCATAGCATCCCATTTTATGCTTGAAGCTTAAACACTACGTCAAAGTGAGTGGTCAACATAGGATTTAAAAGTAGCTCACTTTGCGCAACTTGGTTTTTCTTTCATGCAACTAATCCAACATTTAGCCCTAACCGTCACAGAAATCTTTCTGTTTTTACTCAAATATGTCCAAAACATTTTCTCTCCACTATTAGGAAGAAGCCAGTTGGTGTTATGGAAAGAGCATGAAGAGTCAAACACTTAGAAACCCATCTCCAACTCTTCCTAGCCGTGTAGCCTAGGGCAAGTTACATATCCTCTCAGTTTGGTTCCCTCAACTCTCCAAGGGGCGTGACACCACCAGATAACTCTTAAAAGCTACTGGCATGTAAGAAGTGCTCAAAAATAAGAATTATCACCATTGTTAATCTTGTTTTGATTTTCATTCAGTGGAAATGAAGAGAGCACTCTTTATTTTTCTAATATGACTTTCAATGGTCTGCATTATTTAACTCACAATAACCTAGGGTGGATGGTCACTATTATTCCTCCATTTAAAAATAGGTCCACACAGTAAAGTGACTCCAAAAACCAGTTGGCTCTCTAAAGTCAAAGACTCAAACACAGATTAGGTTGGCATGCTTCTGAGCTGCGCTGGTGTGGCTATTATTGAAAGACTGTAGACAATCACTGAAATATTTAATGACACAATTGTTAAAGCTACAGTATTAGGTAAAAAAATAAGTTTACAAAATTTTATTCAGTATGACCCTCTTCTAGTTACCTGTTAGAACTATTTATACTGCTTGACTCTAGCAGTGGAATTATGGGTGAAACGCGTTTCTTTCTGTTCATTTGTACTTTCCGAATTGTCTAATAAATATGTACTGCTTTTGTAAAGAAAAAACAACTTGGAGAATTAAAAGATTTCTTTAGTATCTTTTTTTTTCTGTCCTATTGTCTGTGAATACGCCTTGGAAACTATGTTTCCAAAAATTTAGTAGGTAGTAAAATTGTAGGCTTTGGGGTTCACCATTTTATGATTAAAATAACACCCTTATGGACCAACCAGATTAATTTGGAATATCTTGCTCTTCTATGAACAATCACGTGGGTGGGTAAAAGTATCAGAAATCATAAACCGTATTAACAATGCTGTATGTAGATCGATCAAATATTACATTATCTGCAAGCATCAGATGTAGAAAGATGTAGCCCCTATTCCCAGGGGCCTTGAGATAGTTCACTGATGGTACTCGTAGTCATTCAGGCCACTTATACAGAAAGTAGTAAAAATAACTTTTCTTCCATATTCCTTTAAAAACAAACTCCTCCAATGTTACTACTGATAAATTAAGAAATATAAGAATTTCTTAGGATCCAAATGGAGCCAATTTTTAAAATTCTCTTTCTGATCATTTCATCGCCCCTGTTTCTTACTTTTCCTTTTATCTAAGGGTATTTTCCCAGATCGAAAAATGGACACCCCAAAACAAATAATGCAGAATCTAGATGCAGGGTTCTAGTGCAGTATCTGGTATGTTTTTTGATTGTTCTTAAAAAGGAAGCCGAGTATTCCCATCCCCCCAGTGGATGGCTTTCTGAAAGCCACTAGGATTCTTCTAGAATAAAACTAAAGCTATCAGATATAAGCAAGAAATTTCCTTCTCAAATACTTATCTAGAGAAGCATTTAACTTCATTATCAGGATAGAATCTTCTAGATAGGCAGTAACATCCCGACATACTGAGTCTGCTGTCATTTTCTATTCCTGTTCAAATTTCCAACAGATTTTTCAACTTGGTTGACTCTCGGGGTCTTATGTGTACGCTTGGCTGATAAGCAATCCATTTGACCTGTACAAGGTGATTTGCCAAACTTTCTGTAACCCCAACACCTAACGATGGAACTAGTACATGGTTAATGTACAACAGAATTTATATTTGGTTTTTATCAAATTTAATGCAATGAGTGCTTTTCAGATTCTGAATATTTTCAAATATGTGACCTCCTTTAAGGTAAGACAGGTACCATTGTCCCTCCAAATGGACACCAGATACTCCGTGATTCCACTCTCATGGTCCATTTTCACATCTCCGACTTCTCTGGGAAGAATAATTTTCAAAATACACAGACTTGCTCTCATTAAGGTTTCTCTGGACCTCACAATCTCTTCTACCCAGATCCACCAACTCTTTGCTCCCTTCAAAGACAGGCTTTTTCTAGAAGTTGCACAACAAGCTTTTTCCACTTTCTCACCTCTATTAACTCCTCCAGCCAATCAAATCTGGCTTCTATGCCCACCACTACACCAAGACTTCTGTTGTCATTGTCACAGACGACCGCCAAGCTTCCATAGCCAAAGTCCACCTTTTCTTCCCTTAGTCATTGTCTCCAGCGTCGAGAATGATCAAAACTCAGTCCCTCTTCATGCCATTCTCCTCCCTGGGCTTCCTTCACATCACATTTCCCATCGACACTTCCGTGTCTATTTTTGGCCTCTCTTCAGAGTCAGTCTTCTACTCTTCCATGAAACATTGGGTGTTCCAGCATAGAGAGCGTTACTCTCTCTAGCCATCCCTCATAGTGATCTCATCTGTCCCGTGGTTTTAAACCTGGTGACTCCTAAATGTGAGCCTTCAGCTCAGATTGCTCCTCTGAGCTACTGGCTGCCATATGCAATTGTTTACCAGAGTTTCAACTAGGACTTTTCACAGGCATCTCAAACATTACATCATAAAAATGAACCATCGAGTCCTCTCTCCCTCAAGTCTGTCACCCTCCTGTCTTTCTGATTCCAGTCAAATCATCTACCCATTTGCTTAAGCTGAAATCTGAGAGTGACTCCTGATTTGTCCCTCTTATCCCAAATCCGACACACCAGCAAGTTCTTTCAATTTTATCCTTCAAAAAATACTATAATGGCTCAAGGGCTGTGAATGTGTGGGCCTCCCTTGCTTCTCCAACTTCATCGTAAACATTTCCCCTTCAGTGCCCAGCCACACAAGCCACCTTGCTATTCCTCAAACATGTCAAGCTCTTTCCCACTCTCAGGCCTCCTCTCCCACTATTCACCCTCCCTGAAAACTTCTTACTGCCACTTTTCATCCAGATGGTCCTTTCATATATTTTATGTATCAGAATATTCAGAACTCTCTCCTTTAATTCAGAATTCTCTCCCTACATAGAACTTTCCTGACTATCCATCCATCAATCATGGTTTTACCTGCCATTCTATCTCGTGTATTTTTCTTTAGAGGATTCATCACCATTTCCAAATTCAGTGATTTTTTTTTTTTGTTCACTTGTTTGTTGTCTATATTCCTTCTTTGATAGCAGCTTGAAGAAAGAAAATACTATGTCTATTTTTTTTAGTAATATATACCCAATATATAGCACCACTTATGACACAATTACTATTGTTGACTAAACGGTAAATATTTTATTTAGATGAAGAATCTGAGCCAAAGTGAGGTGGAATAACTTTTCAAATTATAAGTTTAATTTCCAGGATTGGAATACAGGTCTTCAGATACTGATTTATTGCCTTTCCCACCACTCACAGACCTCCCTACACATAACCCTTATAAGGGATTCATGGTGAAGCCGGTTGACTTAGTCTTCTGCAGGGAGATTGAATATACGTATCAAATAATGTATGTTGCTTTAGAAGGAAATTCTTTTATCCAAAAAAAAATATATATATAGCTATTAAACAAATATTCATCAATAGCTATCAACTGCCAGGTATCAGTTGCTAGAAAATGCTCAAAGACTGGGCTATTGTCAGTGGATATTCATGGGGTAAGTGTGACCAGTCCATTCCACATGTGTCACATATGTCCTGGATCTAAGAAAGACAGGCCGTGACAGCAGTCACTGAGTTTCCCCTGTATCCCCACTCATCATTGGGACTTTGTGCATGCAATAGCACAAAGATGAAATGCAACTTCCTTTTCAGAGCCTGGGTATGCCTGAGACAGACAGATATGTGGATATGTATATATTTATATAGGATATATATATATACATAACAGATGTGCAAATTTTTTTATAAATATACATTATTTATATATGCATATGTGTATTCAGATGTATATCTATGACAAATATATATATATATATACAGTATTATCCAAATTCATATATATATGCATATATACTACATATGTGCATACATACAAACATATGTGGAAATACCTACACGCATGCACATATACACATAGGTTAATCTAACTTCCTGTTTGACATCTCTCCTGATATTTATATATACCTATAAAATTTTTGAGAATAAAAGGTCTCTTGAGTTTTGGGGTTGGGGGAAAAGACAATATATCAGTATTTCTTATAGTGTCTTTGTATATGCCACACCAACATGTGAGACAATAAGCATTATTCTTTACATATCACTCTTTAAAGCTATATTGTTTAAATATCTATTTGTTTGGATAGTTTTTAATGTCAACACTATTTTCAAGAATTGGTGAAATTTTAAGTGGCAGTTTCTTTTTAGAAGGAATGGAGAAAGAAATGCTAAGAAAATAGAGGAATTGCCACATAAAAGGGAACCATCTAGATTTTCAGTGAATTATTTCACAATAACTCCTGAACTCCCAGGAGAATGAAAATATTAAAGTTTTTTGCTGCATGTATTTATTTTATCCCAGTACGTCCTCTCCCCCCCTAAATTATCTACATAATACTCAGGATCAGTTCAGGATGCCATTTACTCCAACCACACTTATTTCATAAAGCCAATTTAGACTATTCTTGCCATTTGTGTGAACCAGAAAAATCATTACTTGTAGAATTCAAAATCATCTTAATTTATTTACTTATGGATACCTTACATATAAATTACATATATACACACATATATATGCAAAAGAGAATTATTACACATACCATGTGATTCTTTATATCCAGAGGCAGATCATTTCACAAAGTTCAACCGTTCAATTGCCCCTTACTTTCTCACAGTGACAGCTACACATTAGTGAAAAAAATGACCCTTCCAAAGCCAGAGTGTGACTCTTTGTACTTCTCCATTGTCATTTCAGACTTGTTCTCTCTAATAATTCCCAGTTCACCGAATGGTTCAGGTTGAGCTTAATATTCCTGAAGACAGAGCTCCTAGCACTTGAAAATATAAATCAAATTATGTGTGAACTGAACAGACCATCATCGAGTCAAATAGCTGAACTGGCTCTCAGGGAAACACAGCTATATTACTGCCCCCCAAGAGAAACTGATTTTTAAAAATTTGCTTATCTCAAGTATATTGATTTCCATTATCGACTTTATCTTTCTACCCAAACTTATAATTCACACACACACACACACACACACACACACACACACACACACACGTTGATGATAAATGATAGATAATTACCAAATACTGATACCTCCTTCACCATATACTCTTATAAGTGGATTTAATCTTCAAATTCTATATATATATATAATCTATGATATATATATATAATCTATGATATATATATATCTGAAAAGCATAAGATTAGACTTAATTTTAGGGTGATAATAAAATAACATGTACTTTTATTTTATATATATATATAAATATATATATACATATGTATATATATGTATATATATGATATATATATCATAGATTATATATATATCATAGATTATATATATATAATTCTATGATATATATATATATATATATATCATAGATTAGCTATAAAAGTGACTAAATGATCAGTAAGAGCATACTTAATAGCATTTTTAAGTCCTGCCCTCAATCCCCAAGTTGAATACCATCAGTCAGCTTCTCTGTATGGCCCCACCAGGTTCAGTGCACATGCTATCTGCTGCCTGACCAAACTAAACCCTCTGAACAAACATAATGCAGAGAGATCACAGCTTCCCCCAAACTCTGAGGGCATGACTCACTGCCCTCTTGTTTCACTTTCTAGAATGGTCACCAAAAATATCTTATTTGTCAAACTGAAACTTTATAATGCAAAATCAACACTCTTAAGATTTTAAAACTTTGTTAGGAAGCTCCTGAAAATTAATCAATATGCTAAAGAGAGAAAAAAATCTGAAACATACTATCTCAAATCAGACACAAGGCTGTTACAAAAATATGCTGTAGGTCTGCTATTTTTAAGTATATTTTACTCATTGACAGCGAACACAACTCAGCTTCCCCCCTTCTGAGGACTGCTGGTAAGTAGATCAGGAAATGTGCTTGAATTAATGTGATTGATACCTTACAATCATGAAATACTTCCAAAGTGTGAGTCTGTGTAAAAGTGTCACACACATCAGATATTCAGCCAATTGTCTTATGATAAATATATGGTAGCCACATAAGTGCATTAGAAAGTGAGGATAACCACCTGAAATTTATAAATGTTCAAACCTTTACTGAACGCAACTTGTATATGAAAATTAAATGACATATAATACAGCAGGAAAAGGCTCCATTCCAAAGTTCTGCAAAACGGAATTGTATTTACAGATGACACGAACTAATCAAATACATCTAGCATCGTCTGGAAAACTTAATGACATGCCATAACTTAATATCACAGTCAATATGCATAATAGAACCCATAATTACTTTTCTAATAATCAAGCCAAAAGCAAAGAAATAAATGAAGCAATATAAAAATGAAACAGAAGAGAAAGGAAAGTGCCACCAAATTGTTTATGATATAAACTGAAATGGCTTGAGAAAGCAGTTAAACCCCTGAAGCTTTTTATTGTTGTTATTTTTGTTTTTACTACATGCAGTCCTAACTGTCCTTAATCACTAAAATGCCTCTCCTTACTATTATTTTGCTATTCCTCCAGAAATCCCCCACTCCCATTGAAACACGGTTTAACGGAAAGTAAGAGATGTGGAGAGAAGACTCTGGCAATCTCTCCATTGGGGGACAGCTGGATAGAAGGCAACAGTCCCTCGATCCCACAGCACCTTCTAGGTGATCACCCTTAATTTACCTCTGAGTCCTGTCTTCAGAGTCACAACAGCTGTGGAGTAAAACGCTGCCCCTGGAACACAGCTCACTACCACACTGTACTTGGTTCCTTCGCTACCACCCACCTCTCCCTGGTGAAGGCTTCCAAACAGGACTGAGGTTTCTCAGATGGATTTGAGTTCAATGAAGACTGGTTCCAAATAAACCTCTGTGATATGCAAAATGTCTATGCTAGTAAATAATACAGAATTATTCCACTCTGCCCCCCACCCCTGCTGCCAAAAGCAAAAGTTTTCTTTCAAGAGGTTAAAGGAAATCACAAATCTATAAATGTTAATATACCTGTTGTAAAGATGGAGGAATTGAAGGACGATAATTAAGGGAATCAAATGATCAGAAGAACTACAACCCTTGAAATCTTGGGGAAAATTCATATTTCATAGTCTTTAATAAAGTTCCTCATACGGAACTATTTCGAGCATATGAAAAAGCACATTTCATCAATGAATTTTCACATGCTGAACATATTAGCAATATAATTTTAAATGGGAATTTTAAAATATCAAATAGAGTTATATACTAAGCTAAGGTTCTTGCTTTTTACATATTTTCAACCATATTAAGTATACAATTAACTCACTTTAAGTTCTTAAAAATCCAATCAGTATCATAGGTAATTTGCTGTGCAGATCTGCTACTTTTAAATATAGTTTAAGGTTGATGTAAAATTAACTGAATGAAATTAGGTATCCAAACTACTGTTGGTAAGAAAGTGGAAAAAGTACACATTCTTAGTTTTGTTGTGGCCCATTTTAACTGATGAGTTTGTGTGGCCCCAGCTATAAGAATAACTGCTATCCATTTTTAAGTAACGAATACTTTGCTCACAGGAGTCAGTGAACGTGTATGTGGAAATATATGTGTGCAGAGAAGAAACGGAGTAAATTCTCTGACATTTGCTTCCATTCTTAATTATTCTCCAAAGATTTTTTTTTAGGTAGCAACAGAAGTAAATGCCAAGAAGGCTTTAAATCAAGTCCTGATTTGCCCCGGCTGATGTTACGCTATCGTATTCGCATTCTGCGCGAACTCTAACCAGTGCAATTGAAAGGGAGGCCCTGTTACCTGATCCCTAAAGAACCAGGTTTTTGATAGCATTTAGATAAGGTGGAAACAGGTTGGTGTCTGGAGAGATTCTAGAACCTTCTTATCGGAGGAAATCACAAGTAAATGGTTAATTTGAATAGCAACTAAAAAGTTTCACCAATTAACTCTACCCTGGGGTCACTGAAACAAAATGAAAAAATAAAAATTTGTTGTTTTAAAATCTCTCAAGAAAACACTGGTAGCAATAGCCTGATTAGTGGTGAATCTGAATATGCCGCCCAACAACTAGAAATAGTAGCCCAGCGAGCAAAGAAAACAATATGCCCGCTGGGGCCAGAAAAAATGACCAGCCATAGAGAACAGAAGGGGTAAAATCCACGCAGTCTTTCATTTTCATGTTTTTGTAGCTTTCGATGTCAGCCACGGCCTGGACCCAGATGACGTACAGTGTCACCACCAGTGAAAACAGGACGCCTGAGAAGGATAAAACAAGAGATCTTTAGTCTTTTGGAAGATGTTTTCCCAAGAACACTCACCAATCATTTGCCCAATGATATGTTTCTAAAAATATATTTCTAGCTAAATCACCTATTTGTGTCAGACTTTTATTATATACTTTACATGCACACCATTGATGTTTAAGTTTCAAAGCACTGAGAAGAAGTGAGGGCTACAGCAGCTTTAGAACCATGGCAACAGCTGACTTGCTTTTATCAAGTACTTACTGTGTTCCGGGCACTGTATCAGGTGCTTGTGGACATAAGAGTCAAAGATTCCTGCCTAGTGGAATTTATTCTAACATTTGTCCGTCTTGACTGATGCCTGGTTTGGGATGAGCACTATCATACATTGTTTCTTTTGCTATGTACTATAAACTGGTGAAATAGGTATTCAAGGCATGCACAAACACAGCCAGTAGTTTTCAGAGTTGATTTTCAGCTCAGGTCTTTCCGACTATTGTTATATTATTATAACACAGATAACTACTGCTGCAGTTAAATAAAGCCATGGAAATAGAAAACGAGGTAAGTACCAGACAAGAAAGAGATGAAAGCCCCGAACTAATGTAAAAGAAAGCACATGATTCTTGGAAGTTGAAAAATATATACTGAAGATTGGTTACAGCATAGAAAGAATGAGGGAGGGGACTGATAATGAAAAAGATTCTGCGGATCGTAAAACCACAGGTTTGAGATCAAGAGCCTATTAAACAACAAAAAAGGATGGAGTGAAGAAGGGAGGAGGGAGGGAAGGAGAATAGGAGGAAGAAAGAGGAAGGAAGAAAGGAAAAAAGAAAGAAAGGTAGGAGGGAAGAACAAAGGAAGGGAGGGAGGAAGAAAGGGGGAAAGAGAGAAGAAAGGAAGGGAGATAGGGAGGAAGGAAGGAAGGAAGGGAGAGAGGGAAGGAGAAAGGAAGAAAAGTGCTTAACCACTAACTAGAAGGCAACATTACGATTTATTCACAACTTCAATGTAACGGTAACCCATCTGTTCAAAAATACTGTTAGAATTACGAGAATAGAGAAAATATCATACTGTTGGACCCTTGACCTGAACAAGCAATGTGACAGAAGAGCTTCACAGATGCCAAATTATGAGAATACCACTAAGCACATCCTTCTCCATGGGACCATTACTGTAATAACAGAAGGAAGCAATGGGGCTGCGCTGAGCTGCAAAGTCTGGAGAGTCAGCTAAGCTGATTCGCTACTGAGTGCATGGCAGGCTGCACACACACACCACACAGCCTGAGGGATTCAAATCTGTCCCAAAGCAAAATACACTTGAGGTCACTTGCTATTTGTCCAAAAGTTCAATTGAAACTTGTCAAAGATCTATTATACTCTTTGATTTAACAAACTGACCCTCAGGTATAAAATCTCCATGTTCTAAGTGCTAGTCTGTCTGAAAGAAAACAGAACTCTGTGACCAGGAGCAGAGACTGAGGCATATTGGCAGGACAGAGTTGCTTTTTAAGGGCCTAGCCATCAATCACCCTTCTCGAGTTAATTGTGCTGCTATAGTATTTAGGGTGTCTTCACTCTGGGCCATCAGTTTCATAAGGATCTTAAGAGGTAAACACAAAAGAAGAAGGGCTTATAAATATGTCAAGGTGCATCCATATCAGCGCTAAAACTTTCTCATAATCTTGATACAAGCTGCAGAGCAATGAAGAACTAACATAGATGCTTCCCTAATAAGAAACATCCTTCACACTGTAGTCTGTAATGTAAATGCAAATCCTGGAGCACAGAATAGAGCAATTTAACGACTGAACAACAACCATATCACAGGCAAACAGCAAAGTCATAGCCGGCGAGCAAACTCCTCACAAGGCCGTCCCTCAGATTTTGACAACAATATGGCAACACCATGTGTTGTCTAGCAACTCTGCATTTTAATAAATTTTTTTCAGCAAATATATAGACAGTGTCCTCTGTTAATGTAAAGATTTGGCTTAGTTATTTCCATACTATTTGTCTTATGCAAATGTTTACATTGCAAACCTTTGTTATTATTTGTTGATATGAGTTTTATTTTCCTCGCTTCATATGAATCTCTTATGCTTTCAGATATTTATATAAAGAAAATTGCCTTTGTGAAAACCAGTAGGCTTATACACATTATTTCAAAAGTTATAAAACCCATTTCTGAATTTAGAGTATTTAGAAAAAGTATTGCAGGTAATCATGTAGATGATTCTTAACAAGGAAGAATTAACTTATATTTAAATATTGCTGCTATTTGAAGAGCAATTAGATCCTGAAAGCAATGAATAATAGATAGCTCTATCACTACAATCTTTAACTTGTTCACTAATTGAAGATACAGTCCATTTAATTCATATCAGATCAGTGTATGATTATATCTTACCCAGGGGTAAGATGGTGGTTCCCTGCCCATTCAATCACCAGTGTTTTATACGTGTGTGTGCACACACGCACAGAGAGACAGAGACAAGGAAAATGAATTAAACATGGGGAATACTTACAGCAAAGGCCACTGGTTTAGCTGCAGTAGCAGCAAGAATTTATGCCAGGGTCCTGTATGAGGTATGTGGCTAAGAGAGAAGCCAGGAGACTGTTAAGTACAGGTAGACTAATCAAATAAATAAGTACATCGAGGTTAACTGGAGCCATATTCTTCACTTCCTGAAAAGGGAGTTACAAATGTGAAACGGGGAAAGCTAAAATGAACTCTACAGTGTTTGTTCGGAATTGAATGTATCAGTGTGAATTTATGGTTTTAGATAGATAAGTGATAGATAGATGACTGATAGACAGATGAACATGTAAGTAAAAGTGTGTGTGCATTTTAAAATGTAGCTGTGCATGTATGTCTAGATATACTTCCTGGCTCTGTTCTCTGACAGGGACTGGGATCAACGACACCCCAGAGCATGGAGTACATTGTCCATATCTTGGCTTCTAAATACCAGCAACCGGGGCATCTCAAACTGATAGCTGAATTCAGGCTGGAATAGAAAGTACAAGGTGAGTCTGGAATGTCTCGTTATACCCAAGTTCAGATGTGCTCAAAGAGTGATGGGGGTGTTCAGAAGCCAGCTCGACGGAGTTTCCCCTAGCCGATTCCAAGGCAATCTGATTACCAAACAAATGATAGTAGCAGATTATGTGTCACTGAATAAAATAGGAATCTATATGCCCACAGTGATATAAATAAATGAGTGAATAACAAGTGAGGGGAAGGGAAAGCTTTTCCTTACAGAATGCTAACGTATAAATGTAGAAGAAATAATTAAATTAGAAATCACCACTTGGCAATCATTTAAGTAATAATTCAGGCAAGAAAACGTGGATGAAATTTAGATGAGAAACAAATATTTATACAGGCTCAAAGTCTCTTCCCACAAAACAATTAAAAATTGTAAAGAGGAAAATGGTTACTTAATACTAAAGAAACCTGGTAAATACCACCTTACTCAAGTGACCAAAGTTAACATCACCAGTGACATGACAAACTGATGTCACTCACACTGCATGACTTGCAATGAGAAGAATATAGCATCACTGCTATGATATTGCAGCCCAAAATGAAGAGCCTAAATCCAATCATGAGGAAAAATCAGACAAACCAGTTCAGAACATTCTAGAAAAATTGGTTCTGTATTCCTCAAAAGAGTCAAGCTCATGGAGCTTAAAGTAGGACTTGCAAATTCTATGTACATCTTAAAATATTTCCAAAAAGTGAAATGAATAACTAAAAAAAAAAAAGAGAGAATGTGGCAAAAGTCTGTGGCTATGTATGTTATAAAGTGCGTATGTTGGGGAGTGGGAAGAGAGCATGTGTGTTTATATACCCAGAAAGATATCTTTTTTGGTGGGATATTATGACGACTAATAAATAATAATATTATTGATTTGGTCCACCTGTCAGGTAGAGCATCTCTTCTAGGGCAATACTCATACTCTGGGAAAATGTTAATTATTATCCCTTGATATCTTAAGTCCCTCATTCATAAAAACATAACAATAACTGTCTTGAGTAACAAGTGAGTTACATTTCAAATCTACCTGCCACAGGGATTTTAGCAGGAATTGAAATTACTAATAATATCTAGGTAATAATGTATTTTTAAATAAAGTTATATTTAAAGTTAATCATATATGTTGAAAGCATAATTTGCTGCCAATTAAATTTTATAATACCTATTTTTCAAACTCCAACAAAAATTCATAAAACAGCTTCCTGGAGGCATCATCAAAATGTGGCCCCAAATCCCATGAAGATCTACGACCGTTAAAAAGTCATGGAGAAATAATTAAGTCACCAGGAACACAGAAGTTGCTCTTCTTATTGGTAGTGTAGGGAAGAGCCACTCAAGCTTATGGTTACACATGGATTTTCTTACAGAGTTGAAAACTTTTCCCTCTAAAAATCATGACTTCAACTTGGAAAGCATTTTTTTCTGAAACAAAGGTCAGAAAATTTAGTCACAAATGCCATTAGGAACGCAATTGCTAATGATATACAATATGAAAATGATCACAATATGGAAGCAAAAACAGAAGAATTTCCCCCAACATCGAGTCAGACTGACAAATAACACTGAATGCCCTCAATATTTTACAGAAACAAGAATGAAAACAGAAGACATACTATAAAGATCTTTTCTGCTATATTTCTTTAAAAAACAGATTTCAAAATGCTTTCTTAGGAAAACATTAGCCGCAGAAATGAAAACTTTCTTCTTCAGAAACATAAACAAATGCCAAATGCCTATATCCTTACCTAGAAATACATGTACCTGTATTTAAAATTAAAAGCCTATGAAAACTATTTATGTATCTTCTGCAAGTTTAAAATCAAACTTGATCTTTAACTACTTCCATGTAATTGATCTGTCTTTGAAATGTGCTTGTGTCATGGGCGGTTATTGGGTACTTGGGAAAGAATCATAAATTCTAGAGAAGTCACCAGCCTCTCTTAGTCATGCTTCCACTCAAGTTCGGTGGTAATTCATTTCAGCTTTCAATAGGCATAGGAAAGGCCATAGAATGCCATATCTAACAACTCTATTACGAAGGAAGTTAAAACGAATAGCAAGTTAGAAGCAGAATAGTTTGTCTCTTCTCAATTTGGAGAATGCATACACTCTAGAGATAGGGCAACATTCAGTCTGGGCATCTACAGAGGACTAGAGAGCATGCTTCATAAAACTTTGGGGATATGACAGCAGTAGCTTATTTATTGTGTCTATTTTCAGAGGATGGAGATGAGCTCTGCAGTCATTAATTCTCTACCAAGGTCAAAAGGTTCACGCATAACTCAAACAGAAGCCCTCATAGTGGGTGTAGCACCTTAGACATCCTACAATAGAAAGGAGGTGGTAAGGGACTCGGTTACTTTTCTAGGCGGAGCTCCCTGGAAGGCAGGGGGAGAGTTCCCACTAACTACAGAAGTAAAAAACCTGGAGGTGGGTAAGGGTCCTGAGGATAGCAGTAGCACTAAGGAGATGGGAAGCATAGACCCAATGTGCCCGGAGAAAGAACTGAAAGGAAACTCGGTAAGTTATGTATGTACTATTATTTTCTAAAAGAAAATACAGCAACTCAGCAAAAATATACATAGCAGATCTTCATAGAAATGCTGAATGGCATGATGACCAATATCCCACAAGGGGCTTTTGCAGAAGATACATAAATAGTTTTCATATAAACAGTTCTTATATTAGACCACACAGCACTAACATTTTAAGGTATTAAATTAAGCTCCAACGGCTTGAAGTTTCCTCTAAGGGGTAAATAATAATAACAGTCTTTTGTCTTTGGATGTTTTTACTCAAGAAGATGACTGAGAAATAGATATAGTTTGTTTATCTATTTATCTCTTGGTGAACATTTGGGTTTTTCCTAGGTTTTGGCTATTATAAATTAAGCTACTATGAATATTTTGGTTCGCGATGTTCTAGCTCAAAGTCTTGAAATGATGGATACATTTCCTTAGACAAATGGTTCTGAGAAAAAAACTGGCAACAAAATCTTTTCACAAAACACAGTCTTATACCAAATTGATAAAATAGTGCTGGGCTTACTGATGCTACAGCAGTGACCTGAAGCACACCTGTTCACGCTTACTGCCCGCCTCCCCCAACACCCTAGCAGCCCTACTAAGCTATACTAAGAATACTGTTTTTTTAAAAAACTACCTTATGTTACCTTCCACAAACATCAATTTGTCAACAAAACTTTGACAGTTATTCAATAGTGCTCACTGAGCAATTACACTCTCCAAGTGCCTAGAGCAAAAAGATTTTTTATGACTGGTTGTTTTGAGCTCCTTCTTTAACTTTCACTATGTATTATTTGACATATATAAAATATGACATACAAATGAATATTATGAACTCTCATTATAAAATGAACCCTGTCGACTGCTCCCCAATCTAGGAACAAGACCACCACCCTCAAACCATTTTTTTTTCTCAGAGTCCTTTGGAAAGAGAGTTGCCC
Organism: Pteropus medius; assembly: GCF_902729225.1. Taxonomy (NCBI): domain Eukaryota; kingdom Metazoa; phylum Chordata; class Mammalia; order Chiroptera; family Pteropodidae; genus Pteropus; species Pteropus medius. Next base: position 1,342,895 of record NW_024350921.1, on the reverse strand, counting down.
TTCAGATATTCAGGAAGTACCTGTAGGCTTTAATTCCAGGGATAAAATTTAGAGACCTAAAAGAGCGATTCTCTTGAGAACTGGCAAGGAATGTGACCTCCTGGGATAGAATCGTAGAGCCCCCTCAAGATATGGATAGCTTTGGAGTCCAAATGGATTATGTGATTTGAGCCCTACATGCATATAAGACTGTGGATAATATCTACAAATTAAGTTATATATCAGGTAGTTACATTTAAGTACATATTTTGAAAGTGTAAAACAGTAATGTATTAAATGCAAACACTTAAAATTGCCACAATATCTGCAAACCAGTTTTGACATGTATTAATGATTAATATACTAGTAATCTTAAAAATTGCAGTGTTTGAGGCCTTTCTCAACTTTTAAGGAGCCCTATGTGTCATGCTAAAGGAGGACATGGCCATTAGTGCAGGCCAGATCTATTCCAGAGGCTAAAATGTATACTTATTTCCCTAAACATTACATGATGGGGAAAGAAAAATTTGCCAATCCTACATTTTCTAAAGAGTAATATTGTCTTTATATTGTAATGTACTTTCAAGTCTCATATCTATTAGTTCATTCATTAAAAAAATTAGTGCTTCTACCAATGACATAACCACTGTTTGATACATGCTATTAATTTTCAGGTTATCACAGAATGTAATAACATCCATCTTCATGAATCTTGTTTTGTAGTAATCGCACAGTCCATTCACATCACAGTGGGTTGTTCTATCTCTGTTCACTATCCCCAGAACCTTCATATTATAGTTTAATGTTAATATAAATCTTTAGAATAACAATATATGGTAGCTTGTTCTATTGTATTGATTTTGTGGAAAGATAATTATGGTTCATTTAAAGTTATTTCTAAACTTTTCTGAGTAATAAATGATTCTTTTGAACTTCTCCTCCCCTCAAAAATAGATTTTTCAGGGAACATAAACTAGAAGTTCTTAAAAATAATTTAAATTGTATTTTTGTAATAGTTCTTTCTTTGTAAAATTAATGTTATTGCTTTTTCTTATAGCTAAATTATGTTCATTTTTACATCTTGTATTTCAGAAATTATAAAACTACTGACACATAACAGTCTACTGTAAATATTCTTGGCTTATCTCCATTCTTTATTTTCTCAGACTTGCTCTCCACTGATTTTTCTCCAATTTTCTGAGATAGCTTGAATAGTTTTATATAATTATAAATTTCATGACTGTATATTTTCATTATATCTATCTGATTGACAAATATTCATTGCTACCCACACTTCATCATACTACTTTCCAAATACATGAATTGCCTCTTCTCTTTCATTAAGTTGACTGAACTTAGATACTGTCCATCAGAGTTCTCAAATATTTATCGGCATAATAATTTTAGGCACTAACCATCCAATATATTCAATACTCTACTCTTTTCAGAAACAATTATTGACAGAGAATGATCATGAGGGTGTATCTATTTCTACAAGTCATCAGAGATTTAATCTGAAAAGCAGAGTTTCATTTAATGCCAAGGAAGTGTTTGTTGATTGAGTTTCAGGAAGCAGGAAGTGGTTGAAGAGAACAAGCCTACTTCTCTGTATCAGTTTATTAGTAAAATGCAAGTGCCTACCACAGAAGGCAGGAATTGATGGTAACTTATCAAGATGCCTGTAAGCTGGCAAGCGCATAATCATTATTGGCTAGATGATGATGATGATGATGATGATGATGATGGAGCTTTAGCATGAGATCCTGCTAATGGCTAGCAAACAGTGTTCTCTGAAACTTTTTAAAGTATCAGAGCACCTCACATGACTGGGCTGTTACAGGACAGGCCAAGAGGTAAGAGAATAAACTTGTCACGGTGTCTACTAGTTCTGGGATTTCATAGAAGTGAGGGAAAATATGCTTCAATCATGTCTGCCAATGTCTTACTGGAATTCTCCACCAGGTGGCACCAGTCACCCCACAGTCCCACTACAGAAGGTTTCGGAAAAGAAAACGTCAGGTGGACCCAGACTTGTGCTGTCACACTAAAGACATTTTCTGCTTCAAGGGTCCAGTTAAGCAAACCTCTTGTCTGTTCCCAACAGCCCCTTGGTTATAGCAGGTAAATATTCCTTCTAGGACTCAGCATATGTTGATCTGAGGGTTCAGATCAGTCTGTACCTATGTGCTTCTCTTTCTACACAAGAAAGTATAAAGTCCTCGGAAAACACATAACAAAATTTGTGTTTTGCCTTATCCATTCACTGATAGCTATTTCCAATTTGCCTTAGCCATTCACTGATAGCTATTTCCGAGCAAAGTGACTATTTGTAGGAAGGGTGTGGAATGAAACAGAATACTTACACAGAAATGAAATCCCTTATAGTACTGAGTAAACAGATTTTAATGACACACATTCTTTGGAAAAGGGGAATGAAGCACATGAAACTCATTCTGCCTTTCCACCATGACAAACCTAATCCCAAACCAGAGATCCTATTTATAGGCCAGAAATAATCTTGTCACCTTACACATCTGAGAATTCCCTCTCAGAGTGGAAATTAATTATACCACATAATAATGTGGCATGTGAGCAAAAGCATTCATTTGCCAGGCCTGTCACTCTGTTTTTCAGAAGAACAACACGGATACATTTTTTAAATGGGGTGGGGAACATTTATTTAAGTTAGAAGTTTAAGTTCTTCTAGAAAAGTTCCACCAAAGTAATTACTGAGCTGGCCTCTCACTCCCTAGATTTGTCAAGGCAACACCCAGACCATAACCCAGAATGTCTGTGACAAGGACACATATACCAAGCCTAGGGGGCGGGGGTGAAGACTCATGGGGAGGCAACATCTCTCCCTAGAGAAATAGCTCTATGTCTCTTTTCTCTTCTTCACACTCTCCCTCCCTTCCAAAGCCTCCATTTGGCTGAGATGCTGGACACTCATGGAACTGAGTTTGAAATGCCCCCCTTGAATTCTTCCTCTGGGAACCCATCTCCTCATTTCAGTGTCATGTATCTACCAAATTGGTGTCCCATTCGAAACCAAGTCAGGACAAGTCTGATTCTAACAGCCTGTGACACATATTTCAACTAATAAGCCATGTGGGGAAAAATAAACTTGCAAAGAAGTATCTGAAGAAGAAAAGTAATAAGGCTTTAAAACATTTCTGTAAATAAAAACTCTTCCCAGCTCTCTTCTATTTAATATTAACAAAGGTTGACTTACTCTAGCACTTGACATTTATATAAAATGTCATAAGAAGAACATTAAAATTCCACATCAAAATTTTAAGGAAGGCCTTCCCACATTATAATAGCATCAGTATCCAAAACAGTAATTTTCCTTAACAAATTCCCACATATGACAACTAAAGGCACACAGCAAGTGTACAAAGCAGGTAGTTTTAGAAACAAAAGAGTGGCCAGTTCTTCAAGACCTACTTAAAAAGGAGATCTAGTGTACTAAGCTTTTGGATTGAGCAAAAGGGAAATTTGAGCTGTCTTTCTACAGTTCATAAAAATTGGATAAATTAGTTCTACTGTAAAAAGTACATCTGGCTGGTATATCAGTAATCAATAGTTTTTATTAATTACTTTTTATTTTTCGCCTCCCACCTCCAACAAGCCAGAGCTCTGAATAAAACATTAGGTCCTGGACTTTGGTGGAATATTCTATTCCCTGTCAGCAACTTATGCTTGTGATTTTCTCTGGGGAGTCTACTTTCTACTCACTAAGAAAGGTACAGAAGCTTCGAAAAGCCATTCTGGCAAGAATTCACTGGCCTCTCTGGCCTGTTCTCACACGGAGGCCCTTTTGCTTGTTCAGAGTAAGCAGCTGTTTATAGCTTGGCTCTTTCACTATGCAGACATGGAGACAGCAGATGCAAGCACGGAGATGCGTGTGCCGTAAGTTCAGAATGCCTTCCTCTAGGCCATCAGCAATTGTGTCCTAATCCCTTCCTGCTCTTGGTCTGTGTTTCCCCAACATGCTCTTCCCCTGCTCCAACTGCTGCCATGTTCTGCTTTATCAAGAGGAAGACGGGAGGGGCCAGCCATGACAGTGAGCACCTCCTGTGAGCCATGTGCTTAGTCTCAGCCAAAGGAAAATGAACATCCAGAAAACGTCCCTTGGCTTTTGTGAGCTACTTTTTCTAGGATTAAGGCAAAAAAAAAAAAAAAAATCTCTTCTGTTATGCATCCTTCATACCTATCTCATGTAGAAATAAATGTGGTTTGCTGATAAGCTACTATAAAATCCATGGATCTTTTGAAAGAAAAGGGAAACAAGCCACAAATACGATTTACTTCTGATTCAGTATTACCTGCTAGATATGAGAATTTTATATTCCCTCATAGCCACGCACCTCTTCTACCTACACGACTTCTTTCATGAGGGTTGATAATCAGAAGGAAGAGGGTGGCCAGAGATGGATGTACTTCAAGCTCTTTGTCCCACATGGCAGAATACTCACAAAGTTCACCCCAAGTCACTTGGTTCATGTCTCTGAGAACCAACAATATCTTGAGGAACAACTGTCTGGGAGAGCAGCATACTCCCCACAGTCACAGAATGGGGCAGGAGCCGAACCACAAATAAGGGCTGCTCTCTTTCTCTGACCGACAAGATGGCTCGGCAGCCTCAGCAACTTGGGGGCCTAAAAACACAGTTAGCCAAGATGCAGAAGTGTTTGAGGCACCTCTACCCAGGTGAGACTCTCAAGCTTTACACTCAGCAGAAAAAGGTAATCCCAGTTTGTCATTCAGAAAAAGGTGATTTCAATTGTGGAGGAAAGTCTTTCTATCCTGATTTGCTGGCAAAATACTTATTTCTAGTGTTTGTGACTCATCACCCAATGCCAGTGTCCCAGAAAATCCAGACTGTGTCATTATTCTTTCTTGTGCACTGGGGGGGAGGGAAGGGTGTAACTGATGCACAGCAATCCTTGCATGGATGTCTCCTTGCATAGGCATTAGAAATACGCAGCTGTCTAATAATTTTCTCCATATTACTCAAATGTTTTGTAACGCCATGCCTACCCATTCTACCTCCTCCTGTGCCTCTCCTGTAGCCTCCAATATCACAGGGTGAGGAGACGACGCGAGTCATCCCCTTTGCATCTAAGTTTTCCAGGAGTCCACATTAAAACAAATGTCACCCATAGTTGAGGTATTGTGGAGATGTGTGATAAGAGTCACTGAAACACAGGCTCAGTGTCATACCATCCTGACTGTTACCATACATTTGGTCTAGAATCGAATACCCTCAGGGAGCACGTGGCCTGGCCTGCCTGAGGAGGTATCTGTCCAGTGTAGGGAGTGGCAACATACAAAGCCTCCAAGGCTTGCTCAGAGCCAGTTGCCAGAGCAAAGGGAATACCATGGCCCCCGCCCCTTATTCACACCAACAGCTGCAACGTTAGCATGTCCAGCCACGTGCAGAACACCCCAAACTCTTGTCTTGCTGATGCCAGAGTCGTTCTATGTGCACATATCCAGCAATGGCGACCTGGAATTTGGTTCCTTCCTGTACCAAGGCCATCTATCCAAATAAAGAGAGACTGTCCAATCTTGTTTGTGGCATTGGTAAAGCAGCCACGGCAACCATGGGCCCAAGCCGCACTGGTTCCAACTGCCCGCCAGAGCACAATGTGTTGGCAGGGGACAGTACTGGAGATGCGGTCAGGCAGGGAATGATGAAGCAAGCCCTAAAACGAAAGAGATTCTGGAATACTAGGTGCATGGAATGAGACCTTTTCGTTTTGAAAATATGAAATCTAACCAAAGAAAGCATTATAAGTTCAGTTTAACTCAGTAAATGTATCTTTCCTATCACAGTATATGCATGGTTCTCTATTAAATGGGGTACAGAAAGAATTTGGCTGGGCAACAAACCGAGTGTTTATTTCATATTTTCCTCATCCGGGTATTACCTATTAGCAATATCTGGGAATGTTTTAACAGAGAATTGAAAGATTTAAAAAATTCTTCTGTCAATAAATTCTCAAGTTTAAGGATGATTTATTGGTCCCATAACTACTCTAAAAAATTGTGTTTCACAGTAGAAATTGCTATTAGACAGTAAACTTTAGTTATTCCTGAGAACATTACTTTTCCTGCCCAAACAGATAAGATGAACAGTAATATTTTATCTCATCCAACAGAAAATCTCTCTCTCTCTGTTCTTGGGAAATGAACGGTCCTATATAGACAATGAAGAATTGTGCCATGGAGGAAATCAAGTCAAACTTGAAAGGAAGTGTCATCACAGTCATCTAGTCCAGTGGGGTTCAGACACCTGGGACACCTGCTACCTCTCAAGGGGCTTTTCCACGATGACCTGAGCAAGAGGGATCTCAGCTCCAGGCCGACATGCAATAAAAGAGTCACTGAAACAAGAAAATCCTCTCATCACAGGCACACGAGTATGTATCAAATGCTTTACCTTCTACGGGGTTCTCAGCCTAACATAATTTTTAAAAATTTATTAAAGTATAGTTGACATACACTGTTATATTAGTTTCAGGTATACAACGTAGCGATTGTACATTTATAAACCTTATGATGTGATTACCACAATGAGTGTGGTTAGGTATACTGCTATCTCACACAAATTATAAAATGATCAACAATTTTTTTCAAAACACACCCATACATTCTCTAAGACCAAACTCAGGATCAGAGTTTTCGGAGTTTAAATCAATTGCGCTGCCCATAATGTGTTAGTACCAATCTACTACTATTACATATTACATTTATTGACAAAGATTAAAAAATAAAATCAAGGAATGAGAAGAAACAAGTAATTACATATTTTAGCAGAGAGCTGTTATTTCTGGGAAGACCATAGAAAAATATGCACCTTAACTAGACCTTTGAATGAGGCAAGGGTAGAACATGGTTTGGAGGAGAAATAATATGTGGTAAAGATGATGCTCAGTTTTAAGGCTTCTCAGGGGTTTGGTCTTATGCAATTATGAACTAAAGAAGAGAGACGATAAATTATGAGATCTAAGTGAAAGAAGCCAGTCACAAAAGGCCACATGTCGTGTGATCCCATTTACGTGAAAAGCCAGAACAGGCGAACCCATCGGGACTGCAAACGAGTGGATTGTGGTTTCTCAGGGCTGGGGGACGGCAGGGGAGAAAATGAAGTTTCTTCATGGAGTAATAATAAAAATATTCCAGAATCAGATAGTGGTGATATTTGAACCACTCTGTAAATGTACTTAAAAACATTGCACTATGCACTTTAAAATGGTAAATTTTACAGTATATAAATTACATCTCAATTATTAAAAAAGAACTTAAAATATTAGGAAGTTCAAATGGGGAAATCTGAGCCCCTTTTAAAGGCCCTTGAAAAACCACTGAAGAAAAGAGTTGAAATAAAAGACAGACTAGGTTAGACAGGACTCTTGTTCTCAGAATGAGTTTTTTTTAAGCTCTTTGAGCAGAGGATCCATATCTGATTATTCTTTTGATTCCATCTGCAGAATTAAGCACAATACTTATTATGCAAAAAGTGTGCTTAGAAAAACTGTTTGTTAATTGACCATCGATTAAAGAAAGATGGGTACCATCATGAGCTGATTATAAATAAAGCTATCCATTCTGTTCTTTCCCTATGCTGTCACTATCATCTCCTGTAGAAACACTTGGTCCTTTTTATCTGATGTTACAATATAGTCGTCTGGTACAGTTTGGTCTGAGTCATACTGAAGTTTGTCTAATTTTCTAGAATTGTTGTCTTTACAAATAACCTTGGGCTTATGTTTTCAGGTGAGTATTCTGGCTTTTACTTCCTAATTAAATGAAAAAGGCTTAAAATTCACAAGACTCGCCTATTCAGTTATTTTCCTATTTGTATTACGATCATTTTAGCAAGAACTAGAAAGACTAGCTGGAACACTGACTAAAACAAGTGTAGATTTTACAAAGAAGGGAGAATGTGTTTAGATAATTTACATGAACCAACTAAGAAAACTGAATGGTGACGCTGGAGAAAAAGGTGCTGTTCACCTATGAGAAATCAATCATGAGGGTTTTCAGTATCATCGTGGGGCTATCTTTTTCAGAGCACAGAGAAAAGTTCACTTAAATCCTGATGTTACAGAGAGGCATGTTGTGACCTCTTTTTACAATCAGAAAATTAACAGGGTATGAGAGGGTAATGGGGGACACAATGGGGATACAGTGAGCAAAGATTGTGGTGCTGATTAAGTGTGTTAGCATATGGAAAACAGAAAGTCCCTGGAAAAGTGTCTGATGTATAGTTAGTGCTCTGGAAATATTATTTACAAATATTATTGTATTCTTAATACTGGAAGCCTGATACCTGAAACTATAAGTGAAAAAGACAATGATATGGAGAAAATCCATAGCTAGAAAATCATACCCACAGCATCGTACATACCTGCAGCAACATATGCGCCTCCCCCGGCTTTATAGAGAAGATGGCTGGCAAAGGGCGCTGCACAGATGATCAGAAAGCTTGCGGTCACCACAGCAACCACTGCTAGGAGCATCAGAACGGCCCAGAAACCACGGTAGACTGGAGACCCCAGGAGAAAAGGAGAAATGAAAAGTACACTTAGATGGTGAACCCAGCAGATTTCCAGGCCATGGGTCCTGACTTATCTTTCAATGGAAACCTTACCAATTGACTTCGGACTCAGTGATGTCGGCGTTCAATCATCATGCCTGGGATCTGCGCCACACACAGGCTTAAAATACTTTGGGAGCTCAGTTTTCTGATTGGATTTTATATTTTAGAAGTGGAAACACCTAAAGTTCCAGAAAATGTTCTCTTGAGTAACTACCCAGCCAGGTCCAGTAGGTGTTTCACAGCAAATGCACAAAAGATGTGACAAGGCATTCACATTTACGAACACTGCCTCTTACTTCCTGCTAAGATAATGTTTATAGTAAAAACGGCAAGCAAAACAAAGCAAAACAAAACAAAAACGATGGTCTGTAAATGGAGATTTTAAATCAGATCTATTTAAGGCATATTACTTTCTATCAATATTTATTTTTAGAATGATTCAAAATGAGGAGTTATAGTGATGCCTTATTCAAGGATCAGCAAGCCCAAATGAATAATGATGAACGGATTGTGGGTTTGGTGATATATACAGGAATTCTATTGATCAATTTTGAGCAGTATAATTACCAATCTATTAAACAAATTTATAATTTCCCAAAGACTAAAACACTAAACAAATTCCTTTTGGTGTAAGCAAGGGAAAGCTCAGTGAAACATCTTAGTCAAATTACAATTTTTTAAATGAAAATATAGAAACTTTATAACAAAGCAAAAGATGGTTTTTCTCAATTAGCCCACTCGGAAAAGATAAAAAAAATGTCAATGAACTGGAAAGTCAAAGAGAAAAGAGGGTGGGAAGATGGGAATTTGAAGAGAAGCGTTAAACAGGACGGCAGGCTGGCATTTTCTTGTGAATAACAGTCCTGAACGCAGGAATAAGAGGTCAGCATTTACCTCAAGTACCTGTGCCGTTAACTGGACAGAGGCGGCCGGCTGGCTGTGTCAGGAAGTATTCTGTTCAGGCAGGAAGCAGAGCCTGAACAAAATACATCAGCTTTGAGCGTGGGAAGGGTGACAGACTGTGAGCCACGTGTTTTCTGTCCTGGTCCTACCAAAGCTTATTAGATAATTGGCAAGTTTCACATTTTCCTCTTTAATTCACTTTATGTACTTCACTGTCTATCACAGGGAAGATTCCCTGGCAAGCACCAGAGGTAAAACAGTAGCAAGACACAGCCTAAGGAGCAAGGAGCCTGTTCTTTGCTCCCCTGATCACACTAAAACTGGAAAAGTATGGCAAACAACTGTCTGAGGGCTCTGAAAAGTAAACTAGCAAGTGGATTAAGGAGCGAAGTCAACCTTTAGCTGAGATCCACTCAGCTACAAAGAGTCTTCGGAGTGTTTCCTTTTTCCTTCTCCTGGATTTGGCTTGAGGGCAAGCCAAATTGGGAACTTTGTAAAAGGTGCAGCAAAAAGCAAAACAAAACAAAACAACCCCAGTTAAGGCCATCATTCTGGGCACAGAAGTCGGAAAAAGGATCCCCACAAGCCAGTGTATGGGGAAAACCCCTATGTTTCTCTTTATTCTCTTTTTATTCTCATAGTCGTGCTTCAAGGCCAGCTTTAAAAGTAGACCTGCACCGCTATTCCAGTGGAGGCATGGGCATTTAACATTCCAAGTGATGATTCAACTCTTTAGATAGAAGAATAGAAAAAGGGCCTCCCATGGTACAAAAACTGGAGGAATCACTGTTACATGTTTTCTCTTTCTGCTTGCTACTTTACACTGCAGTGTGATTGCATGGAACTGTGCACAGCACAGGAGGGCCAGACTGAAAGATTCCAATCCTTCCAGCCAGAAAAACAGGGTGAAGGAGTCCTAGAAGCCAGAAGGTGTGGGGAAAATTCCACAGACAAGAGAGAGCTGGAGACCCTTCAGACTCTAATTCTATGTTTGAAGCCACACAAGTAATGAGCTCAATTCCCCAAGCTACACACTGCAGAAAATGCCCACAGAAGTGTAACAAAGGCTTTGAGACTGAACTACAGCATAAAAATCACCCAAGCATGAGAAAAATCTCCAACTGCTGTGTGCTTCAAGCAGACCCAAATAGCATGGCAATGACTCCGAACACTGAAATGACTTGATCTAATACCACAGGAGAAACAATTTCAAACAACAAATTACTATTCTCAGATAATTTTAACTGCTGCAGACTCTGAAAACGTAATGTTCAAAATGTCCAGGATACAATCAAAATTACTTGGTATACTAACGACATGAAAATCTAACCAATTCTCAAAGGAACAAGCCATTACCAGATGCCAATCCAAGGATGACTCAGATGTGTGAATTATCGGATAGACTTGAAGTTGGCAATTAGAACCATTTTCTGTAAACTTTGGTGAACCATCTTGAAATGGATAGAAAGGTAGACATTCGTAGAAGAGAAAAAGAGTCCATAAAAAAGACAAAAAGTTTTAGAGTTGAAAAATACAATATCTTAAATTAAAAATCCATTAGATGAGCTCAAGAGCAGCATGGAGATGAAAGAGGAATGCATGAGTGAACTTTCATAACAAGCGATAGAAATTATCCATTCTGACCAACAGAAAGAAGAGATTGAAGACAAAAATTAATAGAGTTGCAGAGACTTGTGGGACCAAATCAAAAGACCTCACATTTGTGTCACTGGAGTCCCTAAAGCAGAGGCAAAAGATGTTAGTGCAGGAAGAACATTCATTGAAATAATGCCTGAAAACTTCCCAAATTTGGCGAAAGATAAATTTACAGATATAAGAAACCCAACAAACTCCAAAGAGGATAAACTCAAAAAAACCAGCCCGCACACATTATAATAAAATGACTGAAAACCATGAACAAAGAAAAAGTCTTGCAAGCAGGCAGAGGGAGAGAAATGACATCTTAAATATAGGAAGAACTGATCTAAGGGCTGCGTTTCTTATTAGAAGTGATGGCAGCCAGAAGTTGAACGACATCTATAAGATGCCACAAGAAAAGACCTATCGACCTAAAATCATGCTTCTGGTAAAAATATCTTTGAGGGATGAAGGTGAGAGAAAGCCATTTGTCAAGGAGGAAAATAGGATTTCTCACCAGCAGACTTCCTCTCCAAAAACATACAAAAGGAATTTCTTTGGGCTGAAGAAAATGTCACCAGAGTTCACCTGAAACTTCAGGAATGATGAAAGAGAAACAGAAAAGGTGAATAACTGCATAAATAGAGTAGACTATTTTTTCTCATCGTAATTTATTTAAAATATGTTTGAGTGTTGAAATAAAAAATATATAATCACATAATACAGTAAAGGAATGTAGGTTTTGGAACAAGAGTAACCTGCAAATTCACATTTACATGTGATATAACCTTGAACCTGTTACTCAAGCTTCCTGAACTTCTATCACTTCTGTAAAACAAGGATGTTTGTATCCATCCTTTAGAGCTATTGGGAGAATTGTTAATAATGTATGTGAAGTGCGTGGCATAAGAGACCAATAATGGCATTTATTTTGTGATTGCTTTTTTTGCTGCTATTGTTAAAATGCATTAACACTACACAGCAGGTGGTATTGTGCTCAGTAATAAGAAAGGAAATTACTTCCTTTCGAGAGCCTTACATATTGTTTTTTTATGTATCACTGACATTTGGAAATCCCTTTAGAATATAGCTTAGAGTGTAGTACAGAAGTTGTATTTGACTGCCAACACAGAAAGTTCCACAAAGTTCTCACACCTTCTCTCATGGGAAGGTTCCCTAACTATTAACCACTAGGAAGGCATTGGGCACATTTTACACCACGTGACTCTACTTCTAATTACCCAAAATTACACAAATGGGGTCAGACACCTGACACAAAGGCAGGTGAAACATGGCGACCTCTGATCCCTGCCTTATGACCTAAATTTTGAAAAGACGAGGAGTTGGGCTAATTAGTGTGATCCCTTCAGAACTGGAAAAGTGAGGGGATTAGTAGTAGCATTGAAATTAAAAGAAAGTGCTGGTAGCTGGGTCCAGAAGAGAGCCATGGGGAGCCAAGGCCATGTGCCAACAAGAGGGTAGGAATATGAATCAGGCCACAGGGAGGCAGGAGAAGTGGGTAGAGCCTCTCTACACAGACATGCAGAGAGGCTATAAGAAAAACACGTGATGAAGGAGAGAGAGAAGGACAGCCAGACAGATATGGTGACAAATGCTCCTCCAAGCTCACACTTGGCAACTGCTATTTCTGTCATTCCTTACTTCCAGCAAAAGGGCCCAACTTTTGGTTTTGAGTCCCCTGTAAAAGGCAAGAGTGACAGACCTGCATCTAAGGGAAGGGGGTACCTGGCTGCCTGGAGAGTCCTGACCAAGTGAGATTCTTTACTGTAGTCACCAACCATGTGCTTTATTCTTCTGCCTGTGCCTCCACACTCAAAATTGCATAACTTCAAGCCTATTTCAAAATTTACCTAATTTGCACACTTTCATTCCAGAATTAAAATGTTCAGTCATAATGAAAAACCATCTTGTGGAATTGGGTAGATTACTTTCACTGTTTAAAGTAAAACTGAGGCTATCAACATAAAGTGAATTGAGTGTATGTGTCTTGGGAGTCAAACATAGTATTGGGGCCCCTCTGCTTGCTGATTCATGACTCTGATGGGTAGGTAACAGCTTTTTTTAATATGGAAAACAGTATCTTTCACCTAAGTTTATAGTGAGGATTGAGAAAATATAAGAAAAGACACATGCAGTAAGCACTCAAATATATTTGCTATTTATTATTACGTATCGTAATAAAATAAAATGTTCTTGTTGACACTTTTTAATGTTTATTTATTTATTTATTTGCTTATTTTTATTTATTTATTTATTTACTTTGTTTATTTTTTTATTTTTATTTTGGTGACATTGGTTAACAAAATCTGGTAAGTTTCAAATATATCATTCAACAGTGTAAGTTGCCACTTAAAAGATATCTATTGATCTCATAGATCTAGGACAAGGATGAGCTTTCAGTCTATATATATAAATATAATATAATATAATACTGTAAGGATAAAAGTTTATTACCATATGTAAATTTTTTAGACCATATGCAAAATTTTGGTGGGAAGGGCATTTTTGTTTTTTTTGTTTGGCTAGTAGTTTATATTAAGACTCTAACACTTGAATGTATCTCAGAGAACAGCTAGTTTGTTTCCATATTCTTTATATGAGCCCATTAAAACTGGAAAACCTCTTTGAAAGCATTGGACTGTGCCAAGTGAAAACATCTCTCAAAATCCATTTGTACTATAAAATACAACTCAATGCTTAACTTAAACTATATTGAATTTCTATTACTTCCTATTAGAATATGAAGCAAGAGTTACAATGTAAATAGATTTACATATAATCTATATTATCATACTTTGATTTAATTAAAAGAAAATTTCACCTACATCTATGAAAGGCCAGAATTAACAACTATTTTCAAAGAAGTGAAGTTCTGTTCATGCTAAATAAATTGGTGAATTGACCTAACCAAGTGCTCCTTGGTCAAGTGTGGTAATAAGGGTGACAAGTAGTAATTTCTAACGACAACAGATGTTATAGAAATGGTTCATCTGTAGTCATCGGTTTATTTTCCTGAATAAACTTTTACCCTTACAATATTACTTTCACCAATTTGTTTAATAACTTCATTCTAGTAGATCTAGAATCATTAGCCTAGAGTATGCTGAAGTGCCAAAACAATATATTTTATGTAAGTATACCATTTCATATTTTTATAACATTTTCACTTATATACAATATTTTTGAGTGTTCTTTCACTCGAGGACTATCCTGTTGTTGTTTAATGGAGAAAAGAGACATCATCTTATAGACTGCCTTGTTTGTTAAACAAGAGAATATACAGAATGCAAAACTATGTTCCTGGTATCTGTTTTATTATAAAAAGTACATAATATAAAGAGTATTAATTGCACTGCAAATTCAAATATCAGATTCAAACATATATCAAAGGAGCTTATATCTCTTTGAATCTAAAAGCTCAAATTCCGAAGTGACATAAATATGAAGTGTAGGGAGACATCTTTTAAGAACCCTGTCCCAGGGAGGAAACATAAAAGTCATCCAAAACTGCAGGAAGGTGAAGGCTAAAATGGACTGGTAATTATGCATATTAATACGTGTGCATGTGTGCTTGTGTATGTTGTGCATGTGTGTAGATTACCACAGACTACAGATGGGAAGCTAATGGCAGAATTGGCTTCTGTTCTGAATTCTATGTAAACAGATAAAAAATAAAACACTATCACATTTCCTTTTTCCAGTAGAATTGTAATGAAAATTCAATAAATCCTAATTGATTCCGACAATGGGCAAAGGCAGCCTAAGTGTTAACTGTGGATTATTTGTGAATAAATTCCATTCTAAGCCATTCACATCCAGCCAATAACTCAAACTGGTGTCTCACAAGGGACCTCCGAGAGAGGCCCTGCCAGCTTGCTTGTGAATGGGCACACTGCTGACCAGCAAAGGTTACTTAATTTATCAAATGTATCTCAATGGCTCGCCAGGTACCAGGCACCAAAAACTGCTAGAGCCAGACATGACCCTTGCCCTCACAAGTCCAGGCCAGCAAGGGGAAAGCAACTAAGTTGAACTCTGTGTGCTAGGTGACTGCACAGAGAAGCACGGAGCTGGACAAGCTGTTGCACAGAGGCCACCATTTCAAGGCTGAAGGGGAGGGAGAGAAGCTCTCAGCCTCTGCCTAGGATTTCATTAGGCAGAAGGCAGGTGGATGGTCCCTCCAATCGGAGCAGGAAAGAGTTCCATGGGTGGGGGAGGGGAAAGCCACTTCATGCTACTGCCACCCAGAGGAGGAAGGGACAGAAACTAGAAACCTAGAAAGGAAGCCAAGGCCATCTATGCCACGCAGAAAGAGCTGATCCTTTATCATACAGTCCCCCAATGCCCCCGAAGGTCAGTCATCAGAAATTACAGCCAAAAAAAAAAATAACAGCCACATTTATATCAAAATATCACTCTTGCAACTGTACAGAGAATGAACTGGCAAGAAAAATAAGTGAATGAGGAAAACCAGTTGTTAGGTAGTTGTTATAGCAACCTAAGTGGGGCCTGAAGCTGGGTGGCGAGATGCTGTTGTGGGTGGTGAGAACCCAGCAAGAGTAAAGACTGTCTTCCTAGGTTTTCATTTGAATGCCAGTTTGTTCTGTTACAATATTAACAAACCTCTTGATTTCATAATGCTATAATTTACACAACAAACCCTCTTTCACACAGACTAAAGTAGAAAAGAATCAACCCAAAGGATCACAATTCCAAATTCATAGTGTTTTGATAAATTATTTTGTTGTGTCTATAAAATGTAAACATTGTATTTGCAGTTTAAGGATAAACTGAAGCGTTATTCATTTTCCAAAACTTGCTATCTTGCCTCAGACACCTCACAACGCTAGTTCATAAAGCTAATCCTATGTTTCGACACATCCTCAGGCACACACAGCGTGAAGTGCTATAAAACGGTCTAAGTGAAGCCGAAACAAAACACGCCACCCCCTCCTCCACCCTCTGCCGCAAATGAGAGCCTCCAGCATATGCTGCTGTAGCTTTAGGCTAGAGGCTTCTGTTTCACGGGCCTGCAAGCCGGGCCTGCATCTCCAAACGCTGCTTGTCTTGGCAGCGCCAGGCAGGTCTAAAAATACAGTAACGCCTGCACCACAGCAGAAGGACAGGCTGTACAGTGCGTCCGTGTCTGGGCTCGGTGACTGCGGACGCGCCAAGCCAAGTCACGTGTTCTGCACGGTCCACTGCTTTTTCAGAAGGGAAAGAACATGGAGCAACACAACGGAGTGTCCTTCCTCCTCCAGTAAGCCCTGGCATGTGGGAACAGCTGAAGCCTGGACGCCTTGGGCGGGAAGGGGTGGGTTGGCTCACCTTCCATGCCTGCTGTGACCCCAGGAAGTCCCTGAAGCAGGAGAAGGAGGGGTTTCTTCATGTAGATGGAGAGCTTTCCAGGTCTGAGAGGCCACCCATGGTCATTGTCGTGTTTGCTCCTCCTAAAGATCTTGGAGGCTACAGAGGGAAGCTTGCCGGGTGTTGGGCAGGGTGGCTTTGCAGAAGTGGTGGTGGCTGCAGTGATGAGTGAGAGTGGGATGCAGCCTGATAGCAGCAGCCGCCAGCATTCTCAAGGTCATAGTAATGAGCCAGCCAGGCTCTCAGAGTGAGGTAAAGGGGATGAGAATAATGCCATCCCAACACACACCTCTTGGGTTTAAGGATTATTTGATGCTGGGAGCAACTGTGAATTGGTGCCTACAGAAGGAAACAGTTTTCCTTAGCTGGCTAAAAGCAGAAACTTCTGAGAAATGAAGACTGCCATAAATCCCCTCTTCCAGGGGAATTTTATGGCTGCCAAGAAGATAGCAAGTCAGCACCAAGATAGGTCACCAAACCAACCAACCTCACGAAAATAGCTCTAACCATGCATTAATTTCCTCATATATTTCCTAGTCACCTTCCACAACTCACCATCCCTTACCCAAACTCCTTTTCCCTTTGTCTTGTCACATTTCCACATTTATCCTTCTTTGTTAAAAAGGTGTGCAAACTCTCAGGCCTATCTGCTTCTTTGGGTCTTTACTTTCCTATGAAGGCCTGCATATGTACATGTAATAATAAACCTTTTCCATGTCAATCTGACTTTTTACAGTCAAATTTGCAGGGCCCTTGTCACTGAACCTAAGAGGGCAAAGGAAAAAGTCCCTTCCTCTGTCACAGAGGTGTTGTGCACAAAGCCACTCAGATCCTGATATTGGACAAGGTGAGCACTCAGGGCTTTCACACCAGCTCCCAGGTCTTCTCCTGATCCCTGGGCCTCAGAGGGCCTGAACTGGTGGCCCACATCCCTGCCTGAGCTTCAGAGTCGCTTGGAGGGCTTTAACACCACACCCGAGCCAAGATTCCAAACCAGACCAAGAGAATGAGGCTCTCTGAGGGCGAGGGCGGGCACAAGCAACCATATTTTCAAGCCCCCTAGGGGAATGGAATATGCAGCCAGGTTGAGAACCACTGCACTTTTGGCTCTCTTGAGCTGCTAATTTTATTGAGAAGGTATCGTACCCTATGCAGTGGCTCAATCTTTACAGATGTTCTTTCCTCTGTCATCACAGCAATCCTTACTGTGTATTTTACAGGTGATGATGCTCAGAGAGGTTAAGTAAAGTCCCAAAACTTAAATAACCAGTAAATGGCAAGGGCAAAATTTGAACTTAGGGCTATCTGTGCTCTGTCTCAGATACCATTAGCATCTATGTTTGCTGTGTGTTTTTTTCTTTTCTTTTCTTTTTTTTCAAATAAATTGTCACTGCTCCATCTAAGTTTTCTAGTCTCCTATCCTCCCACTTTGGACCCCAGTACCTTATCTTCTAGAAATCTCCAAATTATACTGACCTTTCCTGGCAGGAAATGCTGTTATCATGCCTCTGGGCTTTTACAATACTGATTTCTCTAGCTGGAATAAGCAGCCTTCCTAAGCAGCCTTCCTACTTGATCTTTGAGGTCCAATCAAGCATCCTCTTCTCCTTGAAGGGACATAGTGCAGCTATTTCCTCATCTCCACCAAAAGACAGGAAAGCGCAGAACCAGTAAGAATATAGATAGGAGTTGCAATATCTCTTATCAGGTATGTGAGCTTAGGTAAGTTACTTAGCTTTTCGTGCCTCACTTTCCTTCCCTAAAATGTGATGATAATGATACTATCTTTAGTGTTGTTGAGAGGATTGCAAGAGTTTGTGCCGGTCAACACTGAGCAGAGTGCCTGGCTTCCATACTCAATCAGTGGTCCTGACACATGTTAGCCCCTGGACTTAGGGCTCTATATGGTATCCTTCTGCCCAGATCCACTTCTACTTCTTGACTACAAATTCCTTTAGGGAAAGACACAGTCGAGCTCGTCTTTCTAACCTAGGGGAAATGTTATGGCTGGCATGTAATAGATGCTCAATAAAATGCAAAGGAGAGAATAATCAATAATTTATCACCCAGACCCTACTAAAATTTCAAAGTAGACGGTCAAGGTTGGTGGCATATTTAAGGGCCAGGGAACAGAACGAAACTAGCTCATTCGAAATGATAAGAATCCATAAATCTTGGCCTCATTACCCCAATATTTGAAGAGTCTATAACTTAAATCTGTACTAGGGAGAAACGGGAACTTGGAAAAGAACAGCTGAGGAATCAAGTGGTGAGATGTTATCACCTAGGTACTAAGTAAGTACTGGCGACTTTCCGTACTCCTGAATACCCAGTGTACAAACATGAATCAAGAGCGCAGGAATTTCTGTGTTTCTGTCCAACTCTAAAAATGCCAGGAGAGAAAAAATTTCCTCATTCACTGATTCTCTCTTTAAAAAAAAAAATCTGATCTATACCTGAGAAGACTTGTTATTCTTTATATTAAGCCATAAAAGGAATGTTTTTGGGACTTCTTTATTTTTTTAAACAATACATTTGAATTTGCTTACCCAAAGCTTTTTTATGGACAATTGAAAATAATTATAGCAAAGTCGTGTTTACTTAGTTGTAGTTATTCTATTGTAAGTATTCTTTTTTAATATCTTTCAAATGATTTGTCTCTATGAATTTCTAACATCCTAGAAATCCCATTTCTCCAAGGAATTTTATGGTCTTTTATCACAACTACACATCCAGGAATCTTTCTCTTAGAGATATGACTCTGAAGTAGTTTCTACCATTTCTACATCAGCAAAGTTAGTTTAGGAATTTCATAACACTAAAATGATTTGATATTTCTCTTTCTATTGTTATCATAAAACACTCAACAAAAGAAGTGATTAACAACTACATTGAATTCCATGCTTTCACTCACCTGTACTCAAACACTGTTTGAAAAAAATCTACCTTGCATCCGGCACTGTGCTAGGTAAGCACATACTGGTGATATGACATGAAAAAAAGTACAATGTGTGCCATCAGTTTAATTGGAGAGAAGTAAATACACGACCAGATGAATATCAGCTAGGCCAAGTGCAAGAAGAAAACTATATTATAGAGGGTACTTGACCCAATCTTGGCATATTGCATAAGGCTTCTTGGAGGAGTTAATTCTGGAAGGGGAGAGCAAAAAGCACAAGCAGAGGAAACCAAGAAGGAAAGCAAGTGTGTGTAAGTAGCTCAGTGTGAAGGCAGAGAGAGTGAGAGATTTGGTGTTAGAGGAAGTGCCGCGAGAGAGAAAACAGAAGGCAGGTCATCATAGCCCTTGAAGGTCATTTCTCAGTGGAATAATTTGGCCCACTTTGTGTGAAACTTTCTCTACGAATGATATGAAAAATCACTGAATAATTTACATTAATATAAGCTTTTTTTCCACATGGAGCTTCAATTGATCAGTATCAACCACTGACAAAACATTGGTAGTCTGGGTTTCTGTGTGTCAGGAGGTAGTTTCAGTGTGAAAGAAAAAGCAGAAAAATACATATACACTCTTTTCTTTCTCATAGAAATTTCTACATTCTTAATTTTTCTTTCTAAAAGGGTAAAATACTGTGAGATAAAGCCACCAAAAACCTGACAATGTTTCATGGTAACCAGCCCTTCTTGTGGGGGAAAATGAAACAGGCAAGGAGAACTTATCAAAAAATTAGAATAAGAAAAAAATGAAGCAAAAAAGTTTCTAGGAAGAAAATAAAGGTATTGAAATGAAAGTAATCATTGGCTTCCAGGATGAGAGGGTTGTGCAGGCAAGTGGTAGCTTGTCCCTGCCAGCAAATGCTTTGGACAAATAGTTGGCCAGCTCAGAATAAGGCCTTGCGTAGTTTGAGATGTGAACCATGTATACAAGGAGTGCTAGCACAGCCAGAGTAAGATGAGTGTCTCGTGGGGACAGACAAGATAGCTGGGACATAGCTGGCATCTCTGGCAGGGCAAGTATGCCTCATTTACGCTAGAACAAATGTACTCACTTTGCTTATTCACAGACTAAAAGTCACATTTTCCCACTTAGCAGGAAACATGATCTTTGGTGTTCAAAGTCCTCATCCATCAGGTACAGTGCCTACGCCCCTCCTGGACATCCTGCATGGATTTGGCCTCTTCCAAGGATCACTCTGCAGGAATGTGGTAGAAAGGCCCACAGAGACCCTTGAATTCTCACTGACCTGCCAATTGTTTGCTATGTTCTTTAGAAGTGAGTCACTTAAACAGCCTCCCTAATATTCTGTTTGTTTCTTGATAAATAAGGTAGAACCAGAACTCTCAGAAGTCACTTCCAGTTCTTCTAGTTAGAGTCCCAGCAAGATGGTCAATATTTCTCTTTGATAAAGAACTGTATAGATTAAACTTTCAAGTTTCTGCTTGAAAGAACCAGCCTTCTAAAATTGTCCATTTTAAGCAGAAAATCATTAAAAAGATCAAACACAGCATTTTCATAGCTTTATTGTACATGGTCTAGTGGGTGATTCAGTTTTATTTATTTAATATTTGCAGGGATTGGATATGTCTTTGGAAGACTTCCCTCTCTAGCTACTCAGCATAGCAAGGTGTTCCAACAAATCCCCTCCATACTGCCTTAACAGTTGTTGCTCTGGAAATAGGTTAATATATTGATTTCCATAAAATGTTTCACTCCCCTGAACAATACTGACTCAACACTGTATTGATGTGAATGACAGCCTTGGCCACTCAAAGACTTGAAGGAGTTAATTCAAGTGCTAGGAAAAACACTCTCAAAAAATCTAACATATTTTAAAATAACTATATTTAAAAGTCACTTTAATTTTATTTCTATATTCCCAAACTTTTTTGTATAGAGCAATAAATAAGTAAAAGAAGCAGATGGTCTGATCAATGGGATGAGTGAAGAAAAGGGATATACTCAAAACATTGCAAATAAATTTAAATGGAATGGAATTCTAAAAAAAAAAAAAAAAAAATCAAGTAACTTATAGTAAGGCAGAAAAAAAAAACAAAAACACCAAGAATGAAAAACAAAACAAAGAGAAAACAAAAATTAAAATGGCAGCGTTAAGCCATAACATATCAATAATAACATTAAATATAAATGTTATAAATACACTAAAGGACAGCTTTGACTTAATGTATATCTGCCTAACAAAAGAATGTCAAATTATGTGGGGCAAAAATCTAATAAAACTGAAAGCAGAAAAAAATGAATCCACTGTCATAGTTAGAGACTCCAGCACCTCTCTATCAGAAATGCATAGATCCAGCAGGCAGAAAATCAGGAAGGACATAGCTGAACTCAGCACACCATTGATCAACTGGATATAACTGACATCTATAGACTACTTTGCCCATCAACAACAGAATACACATTTGTTTCAAGTTCACATGGAACATTCACCAAGACTGATCACATTCTAAGCCACAAAGCACACCTTAACAAATTTAAAAGATAAGAGATTATAGAATGTCTGTTCTCAGACCACAAGAGTTAAATTAAAAATTAGTAACAGAAAGATAACTGAAAAATCCAAAAATATGAGGATATTATAAAACACACTTCTACATAACACATGGGTCAAAGAAGAAATCTCAACATTAATTTTAAATATTTTCAACTGAGTTAAAATGAAAAAAAGTATCAAAATGTGTGGAATTCAGGAAAGAGTGCTTAGAGAAAATTTTATAGCATTGAATGCATATATTAGAAAAGAATGATCTAGCTTCAATAACCTAAGTTTCTATCTTAAGAAATTAGAAAAGGAAAGCAAATTAAATCCAAATGGAGCTGAAGCAAAGAAATATTTTTAAAGAAAATATCATTGAATATGAAAAGAGAAAATCAGTAGAGAAAAACAACAAAACTAAAAGGTGATTCTTTGAAATGAAAAAAAGAGAAAGAGAGAGGTCCCAAATTACTAATATCAGAAATGGAAGAGAGGACATTAAAAGGCTAATAAAGGAATACTATGAAATCTTCTAGGCCCACAAATTTGATAGTACAGGTAAAATGGACTAATTCCTTGAAAGACACAATCTGCCAAAGCTCAGGTAAAAAGAAATAGACAGTCTAAACAGGCCTACATCTATTAAAGAAATTAAATCTATAATTAATAACCTTCTTAAACAGAAAGCACAAGGTCTGGACAGGTTCACTGGTGAATTCTATCAAACATTTAAGGAAAAAATTATACCAATTCTCAATCCTGGAGGATAGTAGCAGAGGTAATACTTCCTAACTCATTCTATGAGGCCAGTATTATCCTAATACCAAAATCAGACATCACAAGAAAACTACAGACCAATATCTGTCATGAACATAGATGTAACCATCATCAAGAAAATATTAGCTAATCAAATCCAATAATGTATAAAAAGAATTACACATGATCAAGTAGGATTCATCCTAGGCATGCAAAGCTGGTTCAACATACAAAAATCAATTAATGTTACCATCACATTAACAGGCTGAAAAAAGATAAATCACATGATCATATCAATAGATGCAGAAAAAGCATTTGACAAAATCCAACTCCCATTCATAAAAAAAAAAAAAATCCTCAGGAAATTAGGAATAGTGGGGAAATGCCTCAAATTGATAATGCATATGTACGAAACCCCTACAACTAATATCCTACTTAACAGTGAGAAACTTGAAGCTTTTTCATTCAAATCAGGAACAAGCCAAAGATGTCCCCTTTCACCACTCCTTTTCAACATCAAACTAGAAATCATCACTAATGCAATTAAACAATAAAAGGAAATGAAAGGGATACAGATTAGAAAGGAAGAAATAAAACTGTCTTTGTTCATTGATGACATGATCGTCTATGTAGAGAATCTGAAGGAATAGAACAAAGAGGGTAAAAACACTCAGGGAATTAAGAATAGCAAGGTTGTTAGATATAAGATTAATCCGGAAAAGTCAATTGACTTCCTGCACACCAGAAATGAACAAGTAGAATTTGAAATTAAAAACACAATTCTATCTACATTAGCACCCAAAAAAATGAAATACATAGGTATAAATCTAACAAAATGTGTATAAGATCTATGTGAGGAAAACTATAAAATGTTGATGAACAAAATTAAAGAACTAAATAAATGGAGAGATGTCCTATGTTCACAGTAAAAAGACTCAGTATTGTCCAAGATGTCACTTCTTCCAAACTTGACCTGCAGATTCAATGCAGTCCCAATCAAAATCCGAGCAAGTTATTTTGTGGATATCAATAAGCTGATTCTAAAGTTTATATGGAGAGGAAAAAGACCCAGAATAGCCAACACAACACTGAAGAAGAACAAGGTCGGAAGACTGAAACTACTTGACTTCAAGACTTACTATAAAGCTACAGTAACCAAGACAGTGTGGTATCAGCAAAATAATACACATGCATAGATCAATGGAACATAATAGAGAGCCCATAAATAGATGCATAGAAGCATAGTCAACTGATCTTTGACAAAGGAGCAAAGACAATAAAATGAAACAAAGAAAATGCTGTTGGAGAAAGTGGGTATCTACATGCAATAAACCGAATCTAGATACAGACCTATACCCTTCACAAAAATTTATATATATATGTACATATCTTGGCATATATATATATTTGTGTATATATATATATCTTGCCATATGATCTTGCAATCACCCAAACAAGCTGAAAACTTGTGTTCACACAAAAACCTGAACACAGATGTTTATGGCAGCCTTATTAATAATTGCAAAAGTTGGAAAAAACTGAGTTGTTCTTCAGTAGGCGAATGGCTAAATGAACTGTGGCACAACCATCCAATGTAAACTTATTCAGTGCTAAAAAGAAATGAGCTATCAAGCCAAGAGAAGACATGGAGGAAACAAATGAATATTATTAAGTGAAAGAAATCAATCTGAAAAAGCAACATACTATATGATTCCCACTATATGACATTCTGGAAAAGGCAAAACGATGGAGACAGTAAAAAGTTCAGTGGTTGCCAGATACTGAGGTAGAGAGGAGGTATGAATAGACAGAGCATAGAGGATTTTTAGGGCTGTGAAATTATATAATATTGTAATAATGGATACATGTCATTACCCATTTGATCAAACCCATAGAATATACGATGCCAATAGTGAGCCCTAAGATAAAATATAGACTTGGGGTAATTATGAATGTATCAATGTAGGTTCATCAATTGTAACAAATGTACCACTCTAGTTTGGGATGTTGATAATGGTGGAGACGTGTATGTGCAGTGACAGAGGGTATTTCAGAAATCTCTGTACCTTTCTCTCAATTTTGCTATGAACCTAAAACTATTCTGAAAAATAAGTCTTAGAATAATAATAAAAAAAAAGAAACAGCTTAAACAGCTTAGCAGACTTGATTTTAAAAAATCATCTAACTATACGCTGTCTGTAAGATGCTCACTTCAAATATTTATACAGGAATGTTGAAAGTAAAAAAATGAAAAAATATACACATGCAAATATTAATCCAAAGAATGAAAGAGTGGCTGTGTTAATATCAGATGAAGTAGATTTTAGAATAAAAAATTTACTGGCAACATTACAAAATGATAAAAGGGTCACTCTACCAAGAGTATATAGCAATACTAAGTGTGTATGTACCTGACAACACAGCTACAAAATATGTGAAGCAAAAATTGTTATACTACATTTACAAATTGGAAGACTCAACATAATAAAGATATTAATACTCCCCAAATTGATTAATAGGTAATTCTATCATCTAAGAAATATTTTTTATAGATCTAGACAAGACTATTCTAAAATTTATATTGAAAGGCAAAAGATCTAGAATAGCTAAAATAATTTTGAAAACGAAGAACCTAGTGGGAGGAATCATTCAACCCAACTTCAAGACATAGAGCTAAAGATGGTATGGCATTGGCAGAGGGATAGACACATAGGTCAATGGAACAGAATACATAATCCAAAAATAGTCCCAGACAAGAATGAATTGACTACTTTTGACAGTGGTGCAAAAATAATTCAATAGAGGAAAGATCATCTTTTCAACAAATAGTGCTAGAACAAGGAGACATACATTAGAAAAATACTAAATTGTACACTTTATACAAAGAGTAGCTCAAAATGGATCACAGATTTAAAGGTAAAACATAAAACTATAAAACTTTTGGGAAAAAAAAAAACAGAGACAAGTCTTCAGGACCCGAGGTTTGGGAAACAGTTCTCAAACATGACACCAAAAATATGATCCATAAGAGAAAAACTCCATAAATTGAACTTCATCAAAATTTACTACATGAAAGGCCTTAAGATTATAAAATATCAAGCTACCAACTGGAAGAAAATATTTGGAAACCACATATTCAGTAAATGACTCACAGCTAAAATATATTCAGAACTCACAGTAATAAAATTCAATTAGAAAATATGTTGATAATTATTGAAGCTGGGTGATGGCAAGACATGGATTTATTATACTCTTTTGTCCACGCCTGTCTATGTTTGAAAATTTCTATAATAAAATAGTTTTTAAAAATAAAAAGGAGGGAAAAAACAGAATCTAGGACTAACATTTTAAAGTATGTAGCAGTCTGAACATAAGATTTCTTTTTTTTATTTTGCTGTGTCACAGGTGCTGTCCATTTGATAGACTTCTTTACTGGTTGTTAAATAATTTTAAAAGGACCATGCCAGAATCAGACAAATTTTCACCTAATCTCCTTGCTGTAATCATGTGGAATATAGCAAACCTCCTCACTGGGTTCCCAGGTTCCACCCTTTCCTTTCCAGTCTGTTAACAACACAACAACTGGAGAGATTCTTTTACAAAATAAACCAGGTCAAAGTCCTCCATTAGTCCCCCTCTCTTCTCACTCAGAGTATAAGCCAAGGTCCTCACACTGGCCCAACTTCTCCCAGTACCCTCCAGCTCTCTGACCAACCCTTCAACTCTCCCCTCACCCACTCTTCTGTTGTGTAGACTTTATTTCTATTCTTTGCACACATCAGGTATGCCTGGCCTCTGGGCCTTTGCATGTGATGTTCCCTCTATCTGAAACACTCTTGTTCCAGACATCACATGGCTCACTCTCTCACTTTCTACAGGTCTGCACTCAAATGTTACTTTCTCAGAGGCATGCTTTCTTCTGACCACATTGTAGAGTTTGTTTCATACCCAACCCTGCCACTACAGGCTCCTTAGTCTGTATAATGTTTCATTTTTTTTCCAGAGCACTTACATAGTACGATCTTCCAACGTACTATGTAATTGGCTTATTTACGTTGTTTTGTCTTTCTTCCTCACTAAAACGTCAGTCTCATGAGGGCAGGGATAGCCATCTGTCTTGTTCTCTGCAATTCCCCAGAACCTAGAACAGTGTCTGGCACAGAGTACGTACTCAATAAGTATTTGTTGAATAAATTTTAATTGGTATTACAAAATAAATAGTGGTAAATCTTGGCCAGTACAGATGGTAATATTAACTGTCTTGTACTAGGATGATGGTGAACATGATAATAACAGTGAACATTATTTATGAAGCCCTAACTTTTTGTAGAAACATTGCCAAATGCTCGATGTGACTGCCACACACACACACACACACACACACACATTCAGAGAGCAGGAAGCATTTCATGAAGGAGAAGCTATGTTGAATTCATGAGCCCTGATGATGACTTATTTCAGTACTCTAAATTGGTATACTGTCATAAAAATAGCTGACATTTATTGAATACCAACTACATGGCAACCACTCTGCTAAGCCTTTGTATTATTATCTCTTTTCATTTTAACAACTGTGTGAGGTTGTTACTATGCTGATCTTCCTCTCACGAATGAGTGCAGGGGATTCCGTGGAGATCAGGAAGCCAGAACCAGGAAGTGGTGACCCCAGGTAGTGAACACAGATGCACTGACTGGAACCCCAGCTCAGAACCCCCATGGAACCCTTACCACAAGCCAGACTCTGTGCTAAACACACTCTGTACAGCATCCATCTAGTCCTCAAAAAAGGGATCAGGGAACAGTGACAATTTAGCTGGACAGCAGAGCCCCATTCAATCTAGGGCTAGCCAACGCAAAACACATCACTTTCTCTATGAGGCCTCCTTGGTCACCCTGTTTAATACTGAGATCCCCTCCACATGCACTCCATCCCCTTTTATTTCTCCAAGTTCTCAACCAAGTTACTTTGTTTACTTTTTGCCTCCCCACTACAATGAAAGCTCCATGAGGGCATGAATTGAGGGCTGACTCTGAAGCATCCAGAACAGTGCCCAGCATGTAGCAAGCATTCAATAATTTTTTTTCATTGACTCTAGTTCATACTCTCTTCTAAGAAAAGGTCCAAAGCTTAGAGCAGAAGCAATAATATTTAAAGATAAGAGGCCTGTACCAGCTCTTTGCTCCTATTCAGTTTGAGTATTTTGCATGAAAAAGGCACAAGGAAACTAACCATTATTTATTCGCTTTTGGGCCCAGCATTGGAGCTGGGCACAGAGTGTAGGCAGTATGAATATAATTCCAAATAAGAGCTTTGGCCCTGGGTCATAAATACTAGGAATAAATGTCTGGAATATCCCAGTGGAGGTGATTTTGTATCCACCACACCAGGACATGTAGTGATGTTTGGAGACATTTTTGATCATTGCAACTGAGGGGTGCTACTGGCATCTAGTGGGTAGAGGCCAGGGATGCCACTAAAGATCCTACAAGGCACAAAACAATCCCACAACAAAGAATAATTTGGCCCAAAGTGTCAATACTGCCAAAGTTGAGAAACCCTGGTCCAGAGCACCAAGAAGTGCCCTATCATTAGAGGCTATTTCTCCCTCTGAGTGTGGCCGACATTTTTGCAGAAATCACCAGAAGCCTCTGTAGAGGCTGGAATCTGTCCTCTATGAAAGGAAGCCAAGCCACACTATTATAAATGACCATACAGTCTTGTTTACAGAGAGCATCCACCTTCATTATTGAAAGGGTATTATATAAACTGCCAAACAATCCTTGGATGTCCATGAATAAATCGTAGTAAACAATAATAACACTGTCTGAAAGAGTGATTTTTGATTTCAGCTTTGAAGTTGGGCCCTGGAACTGGAAAGCATACTGTATCCTCGTGAGTTGCCATATTTAAAAGCTGAGCAAACCTCCCTATGAGTGGCACTCCAACCTGAATGAGAGGGAGCCCACACAAGGGTCACAGAGGCAGAGCCAGCCAGAAGTCAGGGACTGCAGCCACCTGTAATATCATGCTGTGTCTATGGCCATGGCTGTGTGATCCCAAATATCTGAATGAACAGTAGGAAATTAAGTGCATGTTAAGGCATTTCTAAATATCTACTTGACATTTATGACAAAAAAAAAAAAAGACTGAATTATATTTTCCATTCAATTTTGCAGTGTATATTTTTTTTCTACACTCCCAAAGCTGAGCAGAATAAAGTATTAAAGACTATTTGGTATGTTTAAGACAATGTCCAGATTCACTATATCTGAACATGAAAATAATTGGTAAACAAAACCCAGCTACACCAGGATAGCAGGAGGCCATCTGGAAGCGGGAGGCCTCCCCAACGAAATTAGATACCTATGATATGTTGATATGTCTCCTCCATTATTTAGGTATTAATATTAACTTTAAACTCAAATCTGAATTCATTTCTGTGCTTTTTCAAACAGTCAGATAAAACAACATTCATTTTTATATTTGATCTTATGTCGCTTTGTATAGTAAAGCAAGATGTGTATGTGTGTTCACAATTATTTCCTAAGTACTTGGTACTCTAACGCTGTGCTCTTGGAGTAACTATTCCAAGGGTTGGCTAATAACAAAGGTATCATTTCCTCACTGCCCACTCCCTAAATTTCCCAGGGTGAGGTTTCACATACCCAGCATTCTGTGGTCTTGCCCCTGATAAAGATCACTGCTTTCCGACCTTGTCTCTTGGGAGAAGAGGAGGAGGAGGGAGCCTGGGCTAGAGATTGGTTCTGGGGAGGGCCCTCAGGCAACAGAATGTGCAGGAATGTGGAATGGCTTCCTGGAGGAGGCAGGGGATTGCCAGGGCCCTCTAGTCCATTATCAGAGGGTTACCCAATTAATTCCTTCCTTCCCCCTTCTCATTCTCATTCACTCTGCATTTGTCATTGGGGACCACTACCTCCTTCCCAAGACTCCCCGCTCCACCAGCCCCTTTGACAATACACCAGCCCCTTTGACAATACTCCAGCCTCAAATACAGGAGTATTTGAGAATGAAGCTTCTCAATGCTTCATTCTTTTACTTCTTTGTGGACTATCCTTGTTTCTCTCCTTCTCCCACTAAGTATTGTTATTTTACTGCCTCCTTTCCTATGATTTTTTTTCAAAAACCACCTCTGCAATGCCTTATCAGTATCTATTGGGCTAAAGGAAAATTAGTTTTGCACATCGAGCTACTTGAATTATTTCAAACTGGTTTTCCATCATCAATCCAAATCTATCATATCAAAATCCAAACTAAATTTTCATCCTCCACTTCAAAATATGTCCCCTCCTCTTGATCATCATGTCTCTGCCCCCTTACTGAATTTCCTAAGTTGAAATCATTCACAGTTCAGCACCATTTGGCAAGCATGTTGGTCTACAGCACAGCAACAATGAAGACAATCTATTCAAAATGATTAACACATATTATAAAAATTGCTACACATGTATAATTATTTTTAATGTGGATGTTGCATCTAACATTTCAAATTTAAAAAACCATTAGGTAAAAACATAAAGAAATGTGTGCTATCTTAAAAATAGAAAAGTGAGATACACATTTGTATTTATAATGAATAAAACTATTTACAATATGCATATAAAAAGGACTGGAAAGAAATACTCTAAAATAATATTTATTGTTTAGGGAGAAGTGAGTATATTACCTTTTATTGTATATTGTATAAACTGAGTTACATGTTCTTCAAAAGAAAATTTCTTCAACATCCTAGATTCTTCTAGCTTTCTTTTGTTTGCCTATCAAATTTTATGCATTAACTCTTTAAATATCACTGACATTTATTATTCTCTTTTCATCTTTGCTGTCCTACCCTCGTTCAAGTCCCGATGACTTATAGGCAGAATTATGATGCTAGTGGCCAGAGGAGGAGCTTCGGGCTGGTCCTGTCAACACTGTCCCAGTCTTTCTTCCTTCTGCTGCTCCACTACAGTGGCTAGAAAACCAGCAACTCCAAGTCCCCACCTAACAGGCACCATGTGATACAATTCTGATGAAGAAAGCAGTGTTAGAAATCTACTGAAGAATTCTAGGGACACTTCTGCTCTTCTGACGATGGAAGAACAGGATGTTGACTGTCCACCTGCCAAGGATGGTGGAAGTAAATGTTGAAAGGCACTGGGGCCCTAACAGCATCACTAGGGCAGCTGCCTCTGAACTTATTGTGGGAGAAAAATATCCCTTATTTTGTAGCTACTGTCTGTTTTCTGTTACTTACAGCCTAAGGTGTTGCTGACCAATAATATGTTGCCTAGTTGCCTTCCTGATTTTAGTCTTATGTCATATGTACTTATGTACTTCACTCTATATTTATGTTATAATGGTGATGGGGAAAAAAGACCAGAATAGAATACTAAATACATAAACACTGACAATAAAAGCAAAGGACAGCTGACATGTGAAAACAATGTTGAAGACCTAAAAACTACAAAAAATATGAGTAATATATTTTAAGAGTAATCTAGGTCCATTTAGTAAAGTTTAAAAAATTCCTACATATATTGGTTGTTATGTAGGGTGTTACCACAGTACAGTCATGAAGACTTCCAATACTCTTATGTAGAAACAGTCATTATATAAAAATATATTCAGCCTACAGTGGATACAATGGTGAACCAAGCATTAAAGACTTCACTGTAGGAGTTGAGAGTTGAATTGGAAAGAAAATACACACACAAAACAATCACAGAATAATTAACATCTGTGCTATGAATTATCAAATTAAAGCATGTGTTTATAAAGGAGAGCCCAGTCTAGTCCAAGTATTAGTGGGTTAGGGAGCCAGCAAAGAAGGCTTCCTTATAAAACTGAAGTTTGAACTAGCTGGGAAGATAGACCTGCTTTGTTAGCGAAATGATGGGAGGAAGGGTTGAAAAGAGAAATAGTATTTGGGGATGAGGGATGGCACAAATAAAGGCCTAGGGCCTAGAGGACAAATACTGATTCTGAGGAACTCAAAGAAGGTCATGGTGGCTGGCCTGCGTGTGAGCGTTTTTCCAGCTCATTAAGAAAATATGAAATCATGTTTGACATAGTCTGCTTAGAAAGAAAGCCAAGTACGAAATTTAGTTTTGAAAATTTTTCCACTTGGAAAAAAATTAAATTGAAATAGTTAACTGCTGAAAATATTACCTGTAATTTTAGTTTTGTCATTCTGTACCAATAGTTAAACATCTACTAAGTACCAGCCACTATATTAAGTTCTGGGGATGTAAATATGAGTATGTAACATTCTGTGTATATAGGGAGTTGCAATAGACAATGAAGGAAAACAAACAATTATAGTGAAGTATAATGAGCATTTTGATGGAGGTGTGGTCACAGGCTGGGGGACATCAAAAATAAATGATTAGTTTGCTCAGGGATTGAATTATCTTGGAAACTAATCTATGTCTAGCACATGATTATCAAGTGATACTAAATAAATGAACTGTGACTGAGTTTAAGCATGAAACGAACCAGAAAAGCTAAATTGTGACAGACATCAAAAGGTATGGAGTTGTTTAATGGACTTCGAAGTATACAATCCTACCTCAAAAAACAATCTCAGAATTAGATTACCCCTCCAGGCTTGGGCAACCATTAAAATAACTGGATTTCAGCATAACAGAATTTTTGATAATATATTTGAGATTTTAAAAATTAAGGAAACACTGAATTAGACCTGACTGTATACACAGGTCAGGATCAGATAGAAAGGTAGAATAAACCAACGATATATATTTAACTTATTTTTTCATTGAGAGTCAACTAAATGACTTATACTTAAAAAATTTAAGCATTAAAATTAGCCTTTTCATTCACTGCATTTTATAAAGTTATCAATAAACAAAATCTAAAGACTTGAACTTTTGCATTAGTTCTGGTAATGACCCCGTGTGACAACGGGATCATGTGGTTTCTCTGTGTCTAAGTCTCAGTCTCCATGTTATGAAATAGAATAATTTTATCAGTAGCATCCAATGATTCTAAAACAGTCTTTCCATAAAAATCATATACCACTATTATTTTCACCGATTTCAATATTGGCTAACTGTAACTGTAAAAACTCAGAAGAATGTAAACCATCTTTCCAATAATTTTCCAGGCCAGCCAGAATAGATCAAATTTTACAAACAATACTTTAAATTTATCCAAAATAAACTGGCAAATGTATCACGCCTGATAATTATGAAGCTGCATGAAGCTACAGAGTGGCTACAGAGTCTAGTGAAGATGGTGTGGCCCCCTTGACTGGGAAACACACACTTTCAATTCAGGTAGAATCCTTTTGATGAAATCTATGCCCTTCTCTTGGATAAAGAAAATGATTTAAAAAAAAAAATCACACAAATATAATGTCAGATAACACTGTACAATATCATGAAGATAAATGGAATGTGTATGTACTATCTGTGCTGTAGGACATACCTCTTCCATCTCAGTAATTTTTACTTAAGGTGTTTGATAAAGTTGCGTAAAGTGGATGAGCTACAATATGTGTGCCAAAGAGGAGTTTGATAATTTTATTAAAAATTGGAATAAGGTTTTGTCATTAGATCCAAAAAATGACACAGTAATTATTGCAGTGCTACATAATAATTCTAAGTATAATTACAGTATAATTTTTCTGACATGCATTTACTATCCATCTCCCTCATAATTATTATGCATAGATTATGTTACCTTGTTTTTCAAGTTTTCTACTATCTCCTTGAGGTTCAGACTTTTCAAATATGTAGATGAATTTTAAAATATATGGGGCCTCTAATACCTGCCTCATCGTAGGATCTCAGCATATGAATATCAACAACAAAACTAACATTTATGCAAATAACTAAAGTGCTAGAAAACCAACTGTATACTACATTTTAGTTCATTTACTAAAAGTAAGAACATTGGGGAAAGATTACCTTTTTTGTAACTTTTTGTAATATAAAATGGTTTATTGTACTCTTTCCTATGCCATCTCTTCTCTTAGCAGCGAGAAAGTCCACAGCATACATAAAACAAGAGGTTTTGAAAAATGTAAATAAGATGTCTCACTTAGGTTTTAATGGGGAAAAAGCAGCTACACTGCACATATTTTCAAGACTAACAGTCACAGTCCTTTTGACTGTGTGTAACAAGCCGCCCCAGTGGAGGACAAGCACAGCTACAGATCAGCTCACCTCTTTTCCTATCCAGACCCCACATCACTCCATAAAATGTTGTACTAATGATGTGATATAAGCAAATATTACATCCTTTAACAAACTAAAAATAAAATTATAATGTATGGAAATATATGTTTTACAGAAAGATGAAAAAAATGGATGAATGATAGAAGTTCTATTGTGGTTAATTTTATGTGTCAGCTTGGTTAGACCATAGTGCCCAGTTGTTTGGCCAAACACTCATTTAAATGCTGTTGTAAAGGTACTTGATAGATGTGGTTATCATTTAAAATCAGTAGACTATATGTAAAGCAGATTATCCTCCGTAATGGGGGTGGGCCTCATCCAATCAGTTAAAGGTTTTAAGAACAAAGACTGGTTTTCTGAAGAAGGAGTGATTCTCAAAACTGCGACACAGAAATTCTACCAGAGTTTCCGTTCTTCAGACCCAAGACTGTAATATCAACTCTTATCTGAATCTCCAGCATGCAGACTGGCCCTAAGATTTCAACCATGCCAGCCAGCCTCCACAATCACACAAACCAATTCCTTAAAATCTCTCCCTCAACATCTGTCTCCTATATTGATTCTATGGAGAATCCTGACTAAGATAAGTTCATTCAAAGCATTAAATATATTAGGTATTTTCTGAAAAACAAATATTTTGGAGCTCTGTTTATGACATTAGCAAATTCTATACTAACCCTTGGTTTTAAGATTAGGATAAGCGCTCTTTATGAAAAACTTCATGAAACCAGCTCAGAGTAAAGTTAACATACCAAGTTTATGTACTTTCTATAAAACTAAATTTATATACTATATATTATGTGCTTTCTATAGAAACTAAGATTTATGTTCCTTCTGTAGAAAAAAAAAAAACAGTAGGAAAACACAAAAGAAACTAATAACACCTGACTATCTTCCTTCTATGGGATATCACACATAACAGAGTTCAGTCACTTTGTAGGAATTCAGTAGCATAATCCTATGTGTAACAACTGCAAAAAATTATTTTAAAAGGAGGGTGTATATTACAATATTTTCAATTGTCAGACTAGTTGTAGGTTAGTTAAATCCTTAAGAAGCAGATCCTGTTAATGAATATCATGATTTCCATATCAGAAAATGCGCTTTTAAAAAATTATCTTTATAAGTAGCAAGCAAATTATAATGGCTTTACTTTTAAAGTTATATTCTATTAGAATGATAAATGGTGTGTTAAAAATGACATCCTATTCTTTTGCATAAAACAGATTGATATCAGAAAAAAGTGTTGAAACTATAGGACATTCTGAGGATAGCAGTACTTACTAACTGCAGAGTCGTAGGAGGTAGAATTGTGCTCGCCCCTCATGAAGGGATATGGCGACAGGTAAGCATGCATGCAGTTCTTGGACAGTGGTTGATTGGCTAGGAAGAAAACCAAAACAGTGGTATTTGTTATTGAGAAGCTGAGCAAAGACTTGTGCTAAGAGAAATATGGAGTCTGGGGGTACACAAGCTAAAGAAAACTGCAGATGAGATCAAGAAATTCAGAGAATTGCTGACTGAGAAGGGAAGACTTTCCAAAGACCTCACATTGAGAAGAACCTAGAAAGTGGATTTAACCAAAACATCCAGTTCATGACATAATACAGTGCAGAGAATGCCTGTATTATCTATCACCTTAAAAGTGAAGGCACCACATTTCATTTCTTCAGTTCCTAATACAATACCATATTCTTCAGTTCCTAATACAATGCCTAGCACACAGTAAGTATTCAAAAAATTATTGTTTTTAAACTCTAATAAACTTAAATTTAACCTTGATGAGTTCCAATTATATAAAATTTCTTCTACATCCTATTTTTAGAGAAAAGATGGAAACGATAGATAATACAAGTTAATAATTCAAACACATTTTTAGCATTTGAAGAGACCACAAGAAGAGAACTTTTATGTTGTTTGAAAACTTGAAAATTTTTATTATGGATATTTTAAGGAGGAATAAAATATTCTTTCTTTCTCTAAATCCTTGGCAAAATCTTCCTCTTGTATGGCCTGATTTATCCACTTTATCAAAGTCTAAATAATTTTTATTGACACATTGCATGTTCATTTTCCTCTCTGAAATGACTATAAGATAGTCTACCAATTATGCTTCTCAAAATGTCATTTCACTGTTACTTTGCTCCTTTTACATATGCCAAGTTGCCATCAGCTTGCTTAAGTCTTCCATGACCTCCTATTTTTATTATACATTCCAAAATCTTGACTTTCATGCAAATATCATATTTTGATTTATTACACGAGTATTTCCACCCACGATAAGCTTTAGGGTAATAAACAGTACTTTTATTCATTGGATGAAATAAGATAAAGGCTAGCTATCTTCAATGAGCTGATTTTCAAAGATTAGTACAATACAATGAATATGGTTGAAAGAATGCATCATATTTTTAAGATGCTATTCCACTTCAAAAAAGAACTTTAAAGTTTCTATGAGAGAATGAAAACATCAAAAGCAAGGCATGTCTTGATATTGCCCACAAACCTGGTTGAATCCCAAACAGAGCAAGCTTTCATCTGTCACAGCTGACAATTAAGTTTTCTTATAAAAATATTTTTTAATGTTGAACCTATGAATATGAAATAATACATCTCTAATTCTGGATTTTCTAAAAAAATAAAAATGTTTATTTGTAATACAGCCACAACGGGTACTCAAAAACAATACCAAAAATAATATCACATGTTAGGGTTAGTGTGTTTTAAACGTGCACAAGGAAATAGTAAATAATTCAGTTTAACCATAAATATCCAGACTCCTATTTATAGGTTAAAATAAAATAATTATTGTTATGGCCATTTTTACTAACTGAAAAGGAGTCACTTCATGAAACTTTCAATGACACCCTATTGAGATTCTACAACAAGAATCTATCCTATTTTGTAAA
Organism: Pteropus medius; assembly: GCF_902729225.1. Lineage (NCBI taxonomy): Eukaryota > Metazoa > Chordata > Mammalia > Chiroptera > Pteropodidae > Pteropus > Pteropus medius. Next base: position 1,306,059 of record NW_024350921.1, on the reverse strand, counting down.
GGACGTATACTAAATAAGAAGCTGCTGACTTTTATTTTAAAGGCAAAGGAGAAAATAAAGTGAAATTGTACTTACTGTACCAGAACTTCCAGATACTGGAATCATTCTCTTCCACAATCCCATTAAACCAACATCTCCAGAAGAATCCTTCATGGTGGAAAGTGACATTCTCTATCTGCACAGAACATAAATGAAGTAACTTGCCATCAACACAAGGAACATAATCTAAATTGTTATGACCAGGAAATTTTTTAAGCAATGCATTTTATCCAGTAATAATGATCAGTAGCTTTTCACATATCTCTTCTATGAAGAAATAGATATTCCACTGCTATGCTCTGATTTCAAGAGGATACACAAGGCTTTCCACACCACTACCAAATACATCAATATTTTGAAAAAGAAACGCACATTCTGTTCACCTGAACACTTCCCCACTTCAGTCACAAGAAGCCAATAATCCGATCCAAAAGCCACCAAAAAAAGTAAAACCCCCAAAGCACCAAAGAGAGCCCCAAAGAAGATGGTGACATTTAGTCTCATTTTCAATCCAATGGTTTCCCTTTAAATAAGAAATGTTAAAATGGCAGACACCTAGCTTCTCAATAACAATAACAACAAAAAGAATAGAGTTTTGAGTAGGCAGAATCTTCTTGAGAAGCCTCTCCTAGTTTCTGTTTTGGTGGCTTCTCACTCACAACCAGCTGGTAGATTGTATTCCCTTTGCTCACCCCTGGAGGGACTCCAGCCCAGCAGCTGAGAATGGCCATCTATTTTAGGAAACTGATTGAGGAGCTGTCTCTCTCCCAAGGGGATCAAAAAATAGCTGACCTTCCCCTGACTGTAGAGAGGAGTGTCAGAAACTGGCTAGGATGATCATCATCCATAGAATTGGAGAGAAGATGAAATGGTATAAAATCATTCACAGTATCGGCTCAAAATCTTAAGTGTCTGAAAAAGCTCCTCTTGGTCTAAAGTGGCCATTACAACCCCAAAGACACTTAAACCTCTCTTTGAAGACATAAAAATCACAGCCATAGAGAACCACAAAGACTTCTCTTGAATACAACTGAAGTTGTAACTAATTCTTAATTCCTTTTGAATGTGTATGGGATAGAAAATAATTTGTGGGTGAAACGGTCTAACACAACACTGAATATAGTTCGGGTTTATAACTTAGATATTCATATGTGTACTTAAAAGATCAAGAATATGGTAACATAAACTACTTAAAGTATTGAAAAGTACTTTTATGCAGCACATACTATTGACATAAAAACAACACTTTCTACAGTAGTTCCCAGATATTACAAAAGTTATTCCAAATAATCATCACAAAAGTAGACTGATGAAGAGAAGTCTAAAAAATATATAGTTTTCTGGACCAAGATGAAAGAATCTGGTCTGCTCTTTTGTTTTCATTATAAATATCCAGTTTCCTCAATAGATGAGTCATACACCCATGCAATCCAGCTAATAGCAATGAATCTACACTTTCTTCATGCCTTGTCTCTATGGTTTGTTTCTTTTCATTTCCCTGAATATTCCAGAGTATTTTTTAAGTATTTGTATAATATTTTAAAACTTGTACTGTCCCTATGGCTATTGCCTTTATATTCTCAATAGTAACATGAGCCACTGCATCTTCCAACCAGGCATCTGAACTCTACCAATTTCCTTCACCACTTCCTTTATCTGGCATGGGACAGATCTTTAGATGTATATTTGGTGAGGACAAAAAGATGCCCCCTCACTAAGTATGTAGGACATTGGCCAGCTCTAGTTATATGCACTCAGAGGTGCCCAAAGGTTATGACTAAAATTCTGAGTCACAGAATCAGTGACTTTGAGAGTTAAATGGAATTTGAGAGTTCACCTCAGCTGATCTTTCACCTAATACTCAAATCTCTTTTAAAAGACTCCCCACGTCATCAAGCCATGCCATTTCCAGCCTGTTGGACTTAAAGACATTGATAATGTTTACCCAGCTCTGCCTTAATTTCACCAGAAGCTGCTTCTCTCAAGTTAATTAATCCTGTTCTGTCCTCTGATTGCACATGTGACAGAACTTTCTGATATTTTGAAGAAATAATTATCTCATGACCCCTCAAACTGGAATCCCAACTCCACCCCTAAATATAGGTCTTTCTTTTTTTTTCTAAACTAAAGATCCTATTCCTTTAAACAAACCTTAGACTGACACAACTCCAAATCTCCTTGCTGTTCTGGTTCTTTGCTACAATAAAGATTTGGTTGAAGTGAGGCACAGTGAAATATTCTGGGTATAGTCTAAGAACTTACACCACTTTTCTTATTTGGATGCTGTGATAAGTAGAATAATGGCCTCCTAAAGATGTCTGCACACTAATCATAAAACTAATCACAAAATCTGTGAATATGTTACCTTACATGGTGATAACCTGGATCATACAGGTAGGCCCAATATGATCACACCAATTCTTAAAAGAAGAGAGTCTTTCCAGACAGAGTAGTCAGAGAAAGAAGTGTGACCAGAAAAAGGGTCAGAGAGTTGCTGGTTTGAAGATGGGAGAAGGAGGCCATAAGCCAAAGAACTTGGGGGCTTCTAGAGGCTGGAAGAGGAAAGAAAAACAGATTCTCCTTGAGAATCTTCAGGAAGGAACACAGCCCTACCAACACCTTCATCTGAGGAACTTCTGACATCTGGAATTGTAGAATTTTAAATCTGTGTTGTTTTTGAGCCACTAACTTTGTGTTAATTTGATATAACAGTAATAGGTAACTAATAATAATGCTATTCTATAATTAATGCAATATGAGATCAAATTAAGGGATTTCGGGGGTGGGGGTAGGGAGAGGGAAGTACATTTCAAGAAGCGTATAAGCTTGAGAACTTGTGAGGGTTCAGGCATTTTATCAGATATTCAAGTAACATACACAAGCCCTGACATTGAGACATTCATGAACTCATGGGAAAAAAAAATGATTCATCAGAACTAAGTACATGGAAGTTGTAATAAGTTTCTGGCCATCCTAGACACATTCTCCTGCTCACCCACACACCCCTCTCTCAGGATTGGTGTGGTTGTGGTTGTGCAGTAGTGGTTGTAGGTGACAACACTGTTTAGATAGGAGGAAGATTCTTTTTAGGAAGGTTTTATTTATATGTCAATGGTTTGTGGTAAAAATCTATGCATCAATACTAAATCCTTAATACACACATTCACAAATATGCACACGTACAAATTACTAGATTTTTAAAATAAGTAGAAAAGAGCATAGAACTTTTGTTATTGTTACATTTCACCTCAATTTTTGCCTTTGTCACAGGAAAAAAAAAACCAAAAAACATCTTTCAGGATTAGGCCCGTCCACTAACACTTTCTCACCATTTCTGGTATATCCAAAAATGTATAAACATTATTATAAAAAGTTTATTAAACCAGTTATTTATGTACCTATCTATTTCAACCATTCTTTCATGTGCATCTATTTGAGAAAAATATCAAAGAATACTTAGACATCATGAAACTGAAATCCTTTAGCTCAATTATCCACAGTGCTTATGGTAGTGCTTAACATGTAACAGGCATGAAAATAAAATAAAAATCAATTCACATTAGGACTCTTGGCTGAAATGCAAATACATGACTCCCTAAGCTGTACAACTGGCAATTCATCCCAAAAGAAATGGCCCTGATCTGGCCTGGCCTGTTGTTTGTGAAACTTGGAGAGATGGAATTTACCAGGGTGTGTGCTTCCTCTGCAGATGCTCACGAATCATCTTTTAAAAAAATCTATATTAGATTCTTATTGAGAAATGAATTGGAAGTTACAATCTAGGGTTAAAAAGTGTCTTTCTTCAGATAATTAGACCCTTTGCCTGTCATTTGAAACTCTTCTATATTTCCATGATTCTAAAATATTTCTAACAACCATTCAGTATCTCTTCCCCAAGTTCTCTCAGCAGCCTAAAAAGCTGTCTGTGCACCAGGAAGGTTGTTAAATACCTGTTATGTACTCATGCTCTCTGTAAATTCTAACATGAGTTCTCTTTCCCTTTTCGCTCTCTTTTCCAGTGAAAAGCCAGGGGGTGGGGAGAGACAGGCCCACTGAGCGCCAGCCTTAATTCATAATAATCCTATGATAAAACAACTCACCCTTACTGTACGTATCGATCCCTCACGTGAATACTAAATCTATGTTTGTGTAGATATCATTACCACACTGCAGCTGCAAGGCCACAAGTATAAGCATGGTGTCTCAGGTTCAAACCTGTGAGAGATAGTGATTGTGGGAGAATAATACTAACTAGTACTCATGTAACTAAATATAAATTTAGTATCAAAATACACATTTACTATGTGGCAGACACCATGTTGAGCATGTTAAACACGTTGAATACAACTAAGTCTTCGGTAAGCAGAATATGAAATGACCAGTTTCTCTGCAGGAGTCCGTTACCTTGGTCAGGAAATTTAGCATCTAAGTCATCCCAGTGGTTCTTGGTCACATGAAGGCCAGAGGTTTCATTCTTTTTTATGGCCGAGTAATATTCCATTGTGTATATGTATCACTTCTTCTTTACCCAATTGTCTATCGATGGACATCCAGGTTGCTTCTATCTCTTGGCTACTGTAAATAATGCTGCACTGAACACAGAGATGCACATGTCTTTTCGTATTAGTGTTTTGGATTTCTTTGGATAAACACACAGAAGTAGGACTGCTGGGTTACAAAGCAGTTTTTTTTGTTTTGTTTTGTTTTTTTAAGAAACTCCATACTGTTTCCCATGGTGGCTGCACCAATTTGCAATCCCACTAACAGTGCATGAGAGTGCCCTTTGCTCCACATACTCACCAACACTTGTTTGTTGATTTATTCTGAAATCTTACCATTTGTGACAACATGGATGGACCTAGAGGATATTGTGCTAAGTGAAGGAAGTCAGGCATAGAAAGACAAATACTATATAACTTCACTTACATGTGGAATCTAAAAAACAAAATAAATATTGTAATAACTATGTATGGTGTCAGGTGGGTACTAGACTTATCAGGGGGATCACTTTTTAAGTTATATAAATGTCTAATCAGTATGTTGTACACTTAAAACTAATATAATATTGAAACTATAATTGAAACTGTAGTCGAAATTTTTTTTTAATTAAAAAGGCCAGATGTTAGCAAAGAAAGATCTGCATGGGGTCTCAATGCCAAAGGCAATTCACAGTAAATTATGGGTTATGTCTGTTTATATTTTAAATGTTGCCCCGCAGCTTTGGTACAACTTTCAACCTTGAGTTCTCTGTGCTCCCAAAGCTAATGAAGAGGCTAGGTGCTGAGTGAGTACCTGGGAGTGATTCTCCAGGACAAGGAGGACCTGGGGCCAATGATGGGAACTGCTGTACCACTCCCTTTCCCATATCTTTTAGAATGAGCATTTCATTGAATTACTGAGTGAAAGCTTTCTTTCAAATGCGTAATCTTGGGCAAATCATTCAACTCTGTGACTCAGATTTTTGTTTGTTTTTGTTGTTGTTGTTGTTTTGGGGGGGTCGATTTTGGTTTTTTTTATATATGGAAAATGGGAGCAATGCTTCAGAGGATGATTAAGCAAGAAGAAATGTGTCAAATGAGTTGGTACATCATATATGAGGCTTCTCTTCTGCCTTTAAATGAAGATCGTTCTTGAACAAATTTAAAAACAGAAAAGAAAAAAAAAAAAGTAAAATAAAATAAAGCTCCCTATGCTAGCATTCCAGATCTTACTCAGGTTTATTTCCACAGATTAACTTCTCACCAAATGACCCCATCCTCCCTCTGGGGCAGCAGCAGTTCCCCAAATCTGTGACTAACTCTGCTTCCCTGTGATCAGAAGTCTTTTCCCTTCCATCTATTGGATGAACTCTTCATCAATCCATTCAACAAATATTTACCAAGTACTAAGTAGGTGCTACATGTTCTAGGTGTTGAGTTACCATGAGTGCAATCTGAGGAGATTGTATTATATACTACTTGTAACACTTTCCCATATTTGTTTAATTACATTCTCGCTCTTCTAGAGTTTTTGAATTCCTGTCTTAAAAAAAAAAGAAAAGAAAAAAAAAGGCAAGACATGTTTGTTTAATAAACAAATAAATCAAAACCCCCTAGAAAATTTGTCCCATTATTCTTCAAGATGTTACTGGGGATGTTGGTCCTTCACCTCTGTAGTGTGTCCCCTTTATGAAGCCCAGGAGGAAATTTCTAAATGCTAAAAACAAGTGTTTCCACAGACCACGACTGTTATTTTTAATCTTAGAGACACTATTAATATTGATTCATTTGACGAATATTTATCACCTGCCTATTCTAAGACAGAGTGTGGTGTCCTAGAATGCTGACCGTGAATAAAACCTGCTCTCTCACCTCAATGAGCTTATATTCTCGCAGCACTGCGCGTGCTTCTCTTTACTTTGGAACCTGGAAAGCTCAGAGGCCAGCTTCTCACTCCCCTCCTTCACCATGACTTCCTTAGTTTCCTTCCTGTGTGCCCCTGACTTTATCTCATACACATCTTTTTAATTTGTTATTTTGTATGTATTTACATAAGCTGCTTCAAATATTTTGAGAACAACATAAAGACTAAACAACGAAGCAGACATTTTGTGAAATCAGATGTTAGAAGACACATCCTGTCTAGCTAAGAAGACTGATTTTGTTTGTTTCTTCTATGCTGAGAGCTCCTTGAATTCTTTGGTCATCCCTAACTTTCTTTCACTCATCCTGATTATTTCAACTGTCACAATTTCATTTGGAGAGCCTCCTGACTTCCTGGAAATAACCTCCCTTTTAGAGTCTCTTGTCACCTAGAGAAATTGTGGCAAAATGTTTTTAATTTTTTAATTAAAATGAAGTTTAAAAATCAATCTTTTAAAATCTAGAATGTATGAAGATCATTAACATTCCAAGATAGTGTAGTAAATGCCCCCCTTGTTTTTCTACAAGTTAAATAAAACTTGATAACCAAAAGCTAGATGATTATAAATAATGGAAGTCTTCGCTTGTTTTGATCCAATGTCCTTTCATTTAATTAACTGATTTTTTATTGGTAAATACATAGAAACTTAGCAAAAATCCCAAGGCATGTTTAATTTGTGAGTAATAACAAGAAAAATATTTTTATCCCTAAGGTCATAATTTCCAATCCAGATATTGCAATAGCCTTAATTATCTTAAAATAGCTAATGAAACTATTTAAAAATTCTCAAAACAAAATTAATTCTGGATCATTTTGCTGAAAAAAATACAAGAATGATAATACTCAGACCCATCAACACTGAACAAATCTGTAAATAAATATAGAAATCAAATTCTCAAGGTTTCCACAGACTGGGAATCAATTTTCCACAAAACTGGCATGGAATTTGGAGATTTTAGGGTAGATTCTTTTTTTGTCATAGAATAATACATTATAGACCCACGACACTTAACTGTCATTCCAACATCTAAAATCTCTGAAAACCGAAAGCCTTTGGCAAAGCAGACCTGACTGGTATAAGCATGTATATACACTAAAGTGTGAATTTTCGTAGAGTTGATTGCTTTAAGTATGAATGTATTAGTTTTCTAAGATCCTCAAAATTCTGAGATCTAAACAAATCAGATCTTAAGGGTTACAGATAAGGGATCGTGGTTCCACAGTCTTAGACAAAAGGCAATAGACTGAGGGATGACCCTAAAATCAACTGTTTCCCTATGATCATTATTGAAACAGATCTTACTGCCAATGAGCCATCACCATGTCTCTGTCATTTAAATGAACTTTTCATCTCTGTTTTGTGTTATAGTTTTTGGTTCTTGTGTATTATCCTACCTGCTACCTCCTCCATTCACCAATATGATAACAGGACCATAATCTGTAATTTTAAGAGATTATTCACAGGCCTTCTCATCTTACACATAGTGCATAAAAAACAAATGAATTCTACAGAAGTAATCAACTGTTCTGTTTTTGTTTACGGCTACATCCCTAACACCTAGCACAATGCTTTAGGTAGGTGCTCAGCAAAAACTTAGCTGATCAATGTCTAACCAATACACTGTATACTTGAAACTAATAATAAAATAAAATTAAAAAAAACTTAGCTGATCAAATAGCAATCTCAATGAGTTGAACGGAATTGGGTTGAACACTGCCATCTGCTGGCTACAGGCAAAATTTGCATGCCAAAGTATACTGTCATCTGTTGGGATTTTCATACAATGCAAATTCTGCAGTCAAGGATTTACTATTTTCACAGCATTTGATGTTGAACAGCCTTACCTAAGATTTCTCCATCAAAGTACCGAGACCCTGATAAATAACTTACACTGAACACAACTGTAGCGAAATCCGTAGGCTCATTTACTTCATTAATCAAGGCTGTTTACACTCCATTAAGTTGAACTACAGACACAAGTAACTCACACAGAGGGAGTTATATCACAAAAATATCCTTCACTTTGAAGAAGGGTTTGCTGTCCGGCTCTGGGTTCAATTCCATAAGGATCTCTATTAGTGCACTTAAGGACATCAGCTCCTGAAAGGAAAAATATCTTAGCCATATTTGTTAAAACCCTGCCCTCAATTGCAATCAACAGACAATAAAACATTTCAGAAACAAAACTGGAAGCTAAAGAGAAAATTCTTTGATTCATAAAACTAGAACCAAAAATGATTTAACTTGTGGGAATGTGTCTATTATGTAAACAAATACATGTTTTAAACAATTATAATTTCGATTTAATTTAATCATTCCTTTGTTTAGTTGTAATTCTTTCTGAGGGGACATGTTACATTCTCTATGTCAGAAACCAAGTAAATGAAAAGGTTCCCTTCTCCTGTCCCTTGGTTGTGAAAGTGCTTTTCATCAATCTTGAGTGCAAGGACTTGAGTCTTAATTAAGAGAAAGACATTTTTATTTATCCTTGGCCCTGAGGTACACTGCCTTCTCTTTAAATACCTTTGCCACTGGGTCCTTCTGTCAGTAAAGATGAAGATGGACTTTTAATTTCCATTCCCAATGACTTTCCCAAGGAGGGACTTGTAAGAGGCTCAAATGAGCCCAGAGTCTGTAAGACAATTCATCACACGCCCCAAAGGAAAAACAATCCAATCAGTGAGAAAGAAGTGTGAGGTGGTGAGACACATTAGGGCCTTGGTGCCCCCAGGTTGCTTTGAGGAGAAAATAGCTGGTGTTGCAAAGGAATGAAAATGCAATCAGAAGCAGGCCAAGAGGGGAGAGGCCATAGGTTGTCTGCAGGACTGCGGAAGGTGCCACTAAGTTTCTCCACAGCCTTCACCCCATGTACTGCACAGCCAAATCCTTTCAGTTCCGTTTAATTTAATTGCACACTGGGGTAAGTACTTAAAAATAAGGACACATCAGGATATTCAAAAAACACAACAACTACGTAACAAAAATGACAGCAGCAACAAAATAAAAACAGCCAGCACTTATAGAGCACTACTGTCCCAGGTGCTATTCTAAATGCTTTGGGCTTATCAACTCATTTAACCCCACAGTGACCTGCTGCAATAAGTGCACCAAGTTCTCCCATTTTATTGATGAGGAAATTGAGACAACTCTGAATCTCTCTATGGTGGGGTTTCTTATTATCGACTGCTTTATGTACTCCCAAATTCATATGTTGAATCTCTAAGCCCCAATATGACTACATATGGAGATAGGGCCCACAAGGAGGTACTCAAGCTTAAATGTGGTCACAAGATGGTGGTCCTTATGGTCGCCCAGAGCATGGAACTAAGGCCAGGAGTTAGATGCTCTAGCAGACTTCAGTTCACCATCACTTGTCAAAGAATTATTATAATGTAAAAAATAATAATAAAGTTTCCATTTTTATCTCAAAGGTATAGAGAGCGGGAATGAGCATTTTGTCCCCCTTTTCTACAAACAAAAGGTTAGATAAATTTCAAATTAATGATTTTTCCTGAACCCATGAGAATTGAGGTCTCAGGGAAACAACAAACCAACTTGACTTTCTGGGGAAAAACAAGTGCCTATGGGAAGAAAAAGGACCTAAGCATTTGCTAACCTACAGTAGAAAATGCTGAATGGCCTAGAAGTTCCTAAAAATATTCAGCTAAACATTTCTAATGAATTGCTATATGTCAAGTGTGGCCTGCACGAAGACCCTGCAGGTCCCATTAAAGGGGGATTTGCATCGACTTGCTTTTTTCAACAAACCCTACCAGGTACTTACAGAGAAGACTGAGAAGAATCCTGAGCATCATATCCCACCTTGGTATTGGCCGGGGAAGCAGAAAAGTAACCACTACCATGCTCTACGATCTATCTCCACTGTGGAACAAAAGCCTTAATCTGCATGATGAAGAAAAACAAAACTGTCACCTGCTGAAACCACTTTTAGTTGAGTAAGACAAGAGATAAAAAAGGAAGGAAGGAAGGAAGGAGGAAGGA